>NC_057711.1:107311181-107334133 GCF_004010195.1 Chiloscyllium plagiosum | reverse complement strand
CCGTCTCCCCAACACCCCGCTCCCCTACCCCCCACCACCTTTTATCTCAGCCCACTTGACACACCAGTCTCAGTCCTGAAGAAGAGCTTATGCCCGAAATGTCAATTCTCCTGCTCTTTTCCAGCACCACACTTTTCAACTAATTATTAAATAGCGAAATCTTAAAAGATGAAGTCATGTCAACTTTGGCTCATTTGTTAGTACTCTTGCCTTTTGAGTCACAGGATAGAGATTTCAAATTTCATTCCCAGATGGGAACACATGTTCAGTTATAAGAGAGTGTTGCTTTGCCAGAGATGTCATCTTTCAGCTGAGATGCTAAATTTAGTCACTGCCTGTCCCTTCAGCTGACAGAAGGGAAACATCCGTTTATACTATTGTACATTAAAACAGGGGACTTATTGTCAATGTCCTGTCCAATATTCATCAATCACATGAATAGATTTGCTGATCCTTATTGCTAATTGTGGAAGTCAGCAATGGACAAATTGTCTCTTCTATGTCAGGACAGTGACTACACCTTGAAAGTTCTTCATTAACTGCCTCACAGTGAGATATCTGATGGTCAAGAAATATGTCAAATAAATGCAAGTCTTTCACTTTTGCATTCTATTTTTGGAAAAATGTGCACATATATCCAGTTCATAAACTACCTCCACGTCAGCCTGGGGTGATAGAATTGTTGTGATAGCTTCAGGGACTGCATTTGAAAAGATCCTTTTCCTTCAAAAAAAACAAAAATGAAAGGGCCAAGACTTACAACTTATGGCAACAGCTGGATTAAAACAGCATAACTGTCTGACAATGATTTATGCTCCAAAAATCTGCAGATTGGAGAAGGAAGAAATCTGAGCAGTGGAGGAATTGTGCTATCTTTCAAGATTTTTTTCCCCCCACAGTCAGAGAAGTTGCTCAGTGATGTTCACCATATGGAATTCCATTTAAAGCTCACTTGCACCTGAATATATCAGCCTATTCAACTCGCAGCCTCATGTTCCTCAAGGTGAAACCCGTCATGATCTGGAGCCAGGGCCCGGTGTGGACTGGAAGCTAGGTGCCAGCATGGTCTGGTTTGGAAGATCATTTTTCTGAACTTTTATTTTTGCAAGGGTGAGCGTTTTATTTCTCTATTTTCTAAGATCTCGTAACTAAAGAAGCTATACCTTTGCACCTAAGATGGTGCTCTAAGCTGTAAAGCATAAACTTTTCACTATACTCATTGAGTATATGTGGCAATAAAAGCTAATTTTATTTTCTTAATATGAGAATGAGTCACTGAGTAGCAACTTTTACACTGCTCCAATCATTTCAGCATGAAATCATTGAAGAGGACTGTGACAGTGAAGCCTGTGGAAGTGCAGTTCATCACCAACAACGACATTTACATTTTGCTATAGCATGTGCACATTCCAGGAGTTGCAGTCAAATTATAGAGCGAGAACTAATGCCTTTATTATGTTGATCACAAATTTCAGGTGCTAGATTTTGTGCAATATTGTAAAATGGCTAATATCAAGTTGGCAGCCCACTGTACATCCCTTCAGAAATGGCAACAAACATGACTAAATCAGTAAAGCCTTTCTGACATTTGATTATCGTCCTTAATTCCCTTAACTAACACAACGCTATCAATCTTAGTTTTCAAATTATTTATCAAATTAGCATCTGCTGATATTTTTGAATGGGAAAAAGAATTCTATATGACTGAAGAAATAACTCTTCATAGCCAGGCTCTGATTTTAAAGTCTTGTCTTCTTGTCCTAGACATGTACAACAGCAAAAAGTCGTTTCTCTATCTAATTCTACCTTTTTTGATATGTAGGAAAGAATTAAAAGTCAATATTTCTTCATTTTTATTTCTATCATAGTTAGCAGAAATCAGGCAGATGGCGAATGTTTACAGTTATCTTTTATTGCATTCCTGTTTTAGATCTTAAAGGGATAGTATGGCTGCTGCACTGGTTTAACAACAGAGGTCATTAAAATCTGTGTGTAATTCATAGTATCAAATACTTAGAGGTTAGGCATGTCTTTCAACATTTATTTCCTTCTTCATTCACTCAACGCTTTGTTGTGACAAAATATCATCAAGCTAAGGGATGGTCCAGTTAACTTGCACAAACACCATTGTCAATGCCAATTTGTAACTGGTTGCTGGAGGCTTTGGTTCAACACTCTGTCAAGATTCTCTTTCTAATTATTTCCTCCTGACTTGTGATAGTGCTTCTTAATGTGGACCAGCCATGTTCCCCATGAAGAGGCAGATGATGCCTGGGACTTGCTGCCCAGAAATCGTATCGAGAAAACTACATCCATGACTTGCTGAATGAGGCACTGATTATCATATTAACCCTGCAAGACTAGAACTTTCACAACCAAATAATTATCCGACTTATAATAATCATATTTAACATTCAATTGCTTTCACTAACTGATTATAGTCAGATCATCACCCCTGAAATATATCACAATCTCAGAGTTGAAAATAAGCCTTCCATTAATGCCATCTTTCTTTAATTAATTATTATGGGTTATTACTGTGGGTCAGCTGGGTGTCAAAAATACATGCAGGGAAAAAAATGTAAAGTAAATCTTAATGAAGTCAACACTAAGACAGAATCAGAATTTGGTAAGCATTCCTCCATTTTGCTGCCACACAAATGTCAATTCTAATCCTCCCTATAATTGGAAACATAAGATTGATGTGAGTCAGCTGCTGACCCCAAAGGCATCAACTGAAGTATAAGATTCAATATGAGCCTTGCCTTTTCTATCTTGTATTTAATTCAGCAAAGTGCTACAGCAATGAACTTTCTAGTGCAATAGAAGCAGGAAAACATTGGCAGGGGGCCCTTGTGCATCCATGCTGTTACTGTAACCCAATAGGATTCATTTTATATCATGCTTGAATAATTTTTTAAAAAATATCAAGGGCTTCTTTTTTAAACATGCTTCCCTATTGCAGCTCTTCAAAATAGCCTTTTTTTTCACCTCAATGCAGACCTATCAGTTTACCAGGCAACTTCAACTTGGGCATACTGGAATTACTATTTTAATTCAGAGTGGCCTGGGAACTAATGAGGGACCACCTGATATCTGGACTCTCTTTCCTGTTTAGTAACCAGAATACATGACAAGATACAGAAAATAAAGGCTGCAATGGAAACCTGTGCTGCAGAACACAGCAGCCTGTTTTGATTGCAGAAGAAAAAGACATGCAAGCAATCATGTGTATATTAATTAAATGTTTGCACAGAAACACTATTGCTTGAAAACTACACCCCATAATATCAACTTTATTGTTGTCTTAAACAAAAAAGCCTTCAATAGAATGTATACTTAGACTCGGATAAAATTGACACTGAACAAAGTAATTAGGAACAGATTAACAACATTAAGAAATTAAGAAATTCTAGAATGGAATGCTATGTTAAAGTAGAGGATAGAAGGACAAAGAGATTTGAAATAAAGACTCGTGTCTGACAGGAACGCTCCTTATCTCACCTGTTACTTGAGCAGGACATGAGCAAAGCGAAGGATGTCAACAATGGACCCAGATGGCAATGACAACAAATACTTGGCAATCTCGATTTTTTGAATGAGACAGCAATAACAACACAAGGAAAAGGAGAAATGCAAATATGAACAAGCTTTTTGTGCATCACAACTAAAGTCTTTGGTGATGTGATACCCATATTCTGCACCCCCAACCATCTGAATTGATTTAAGTGGAATAATATCACATGAACAGAAAAATTAAGGATATTCACTGAGCATCTTGGCTGCAGTCATTTAGTAACTTAACTGCCCAAAACAGGTAATGAATCTAAAGGACGCAACTACCCAGTGAACAGACAGTGAGCAATTCTGACTCAAAATGGAAACAATAACTACTTTTATTTGCATTCAGTTCACCAAACAGTACAAAGTAGGTGGAGTTTAAGAAACATTTTACAAAATTATGAATGAACAGGTACCACTGAAGTTAAAAATACAGCAACACAGGCTAATTAGCACAATCAATATGAACAGAAGCTGACCATATTGTCCCTCAAGCCTTCTTTACCATTCAAAAAGGTTACAGCCTTCATCCCACTTTCTGCCATTCCCCACAGTCATAGATTCCCCTATACTTCAAGAATCTAAATAACTCCACCTTGAATATATTCAATGACTCAGCCTTCACAGTTCTCTGGGATAGCCCTTTCCACAGATTTATGACATTTAAAAGAAGAACTCCTCTTCATCTCCAACTTAAATGGCCAACCATATACTCTGAAACAATATTGCCACACTTTATATTTAATGCTGTTTGGAAGACTCAAGTTCTAATGGATTGTGAGGTAAGGAATCAACTTCAAGTTTTATGGACAAGTTTGCCGTGCTTTCCTTTTGAAAAGAGATCAGTCAAAGTCCACAGTCAATACTGGAGTTTATTTAAGTACGCTTCCAGAAATCACATGACTGATGATAACTATTAACTACGCTATAGGCTCTGTTGGGTCGTGGCTGAATAGTGATTGACTTGGAGAGGTTCTTCTTTTATCCAGCTGAATTAGAGGAATGCCTGCTAAGGACAAGCTGAACTGGAGAAAAGTTTGCAATGAACAAGTTGTCCAATTGATGTCTCCTACTCTGAAAAGAAAATACTGTACATAGTTGAGGGTGAAATATGTTTGGCCTTTTGAAACTGTGATTTTAAAAAAATCTCAAGGTTGTTTGACTTACCAAGATGTGTCTGTGAGATCTCAGAGACAACCAACTATGCACCATTACTGATTGGATTATATGTGCCAGAACATCAGACGCTTTATCCTTTTGCATTCAAGAATAACTTACGGGCTAAGGCTTTAAGAATGCCAATCTCTGTTGAGAACCTTTCTTCTTTTTAGGATCATAGAATTCCTACGATGTTGAAAGAAGCCAGTCAGCCCATTTAGTCTACACCAAGCCTCTGCAGTCCATCCCACCCAGACCCTATCCCTATAACACTGCATGTAACATGGCCAGTCCATCCTCCCTGGACAATGGGACGAAACCATAGTGCCTAGAGGAAACCCTCACATACACACGGGGAGAATGTACGAACTCCACACAGACAGTCATCCATGGCGAGGATCAAATCCAATCCTCGACCTGTGAGGCAGCAGAGCTAACCATCCATGTGGCTGAATAGTGCCACCCATATTCAGTTGAAAAGTGTGCATGTCCGTGGGACATTTATTGGCATAATTATTTAAGTCTCTATATTACGGCTGCTTATGGTAACAAGCTAATATATCTGAATTAAAATTTTGTTTTGATATAAACCCACATTTTTGATCAATGCAAAATCTGGTTGATAGCTTTTATGATATTAATAACATATTTAATTAGACTTTTTGGTATCTGGGAAAAAAAATTATTATATGTTGTCATGGAAAGAGACAAACAAAGTGCTCCACCAGCCTGATTCATAACAATATCCCCCAGTGCTGGATTTTCCACAAGATGAATGTAGCAAAAGTGAAGCCCATTTGTTTACACTGATAGTAACACCATGGATATAAGATTGGAAAGGAGACAGCGAGAAGAGAGTAGTAATGAATGGTTGATATTCATGCGAGAAGGTGATAAAAAGTGGCACTGCTCTTTTTGATAGTGTTATGATAATGCATCAGATCCCCAAAGTATTTATTGATATTTTTACTTTTAATTCCAATAAAGGATTGTTACAGAAAAATAAAAACTACAGGTATAAATTCATTAACTGCTTAGCAAGGTCCTGTGTGAAGTCCATGGAATGTCATATCTGTGAAGTATCAAAGACACTTCAAATAGGAAGACACCTATTAAGTAGTAGTAAGGACAGGGCTGACAATTCCCATTCCTTCTGAGCAGAAAGCCACCTCTTACAAACAATTCTGTTTTACCATCCTGGAATATACAAGAAAAGGGGTTAACAAATGACTGCAACATTGGTCTGCGTATGCTATTGGCCAGACGTGTAAGCTTGCAGCCTGGAATGTCGAGGGTTCCACATCATTGAGAATTATAAACACCCATGTATTACAGATAAAATAAAGAAACTCTCACTCCGAATACTGTAATTCAGTAACTGTTGAAAGGAATCAGAACAAGAGAGTTTCTGCCAACCTGCAAAATATAAAATCTTGAAATAGACTACTCAATTGCCAACATCATGCTACTGGTGCCTTCAATAATTACCATAACAAGATCTTATTTATTCTTCATAAACAATTCAGAAACTGATCCATACTTTGTTTTACTGTAATCATTTTGGACTCTTATTTTTCTATTATGTGTTGCGTAACTATTACTACTTATGTTTCGTACTTAATGAAGTTACTCTCTAATTTATGAAAATCTGGTTAAATTTGCTTCTTTTAAAATAAAAGTTCATTTGGGTTAGGTGAGATATCCATAAGGGAGGGATCTTTTCAAAATTTGCCTTGTTGTGAACAACTGAGGGGGTGAGTGAATAGTCAAGGAAAGCCACTTCATTCCTCTTCATCTGGGAGATTAATGATGTGGATTACTCCATCTGGAGGTCTAAAAAACTCAGGCACCTTGCCTGGGGTCTGTTTGTAATTATATCAAAAGCCGAGATTTGTGTATGCAATTACAAAGTATGCAGAACAGAAATATGATAAACAATGAGAAAATAATAACAGAATTCAGGAAAACAGTAACTAATAACAGGGAAAGAGATATGGATGATGAAATTCCATACAGGCTCGTGTGAATAGAGTGCTGAGAAGAATTAGCTGGAACATTATTGATTCAATGGTAGAAAAACAGAATTTGCCAGAGAGATTTGGCAGATTTGGTAGCATCAATGGAGAGAAAGCAGCGTAAATATCTCAGGTCCAGTGACTCTTCAGAGATTCAATACTGTAATTTTAAATTGGGTTCAGGAGAGAGATCTGGAAGTACATGTACAGTCATGATTTGGACATGCCGGTGTTGGACTGGGGTATACAAAGTTAAAATTCACACAACACTAGGTTATAGTCCAACAGGTTTATTAGTAAGCACTAGCTTTTGGAGCGCTGCTCCTTCGTCAGGTGACAACCACCTGATGAAGGAGCAGTGCTCTGAAAGCTAGTGCTTCCAAATAAATCTGTTGCACTATAATCTGGTGTGTGATTTTTAACTTTGCACATGTACAGTGTTTTTGAAGGTGGCAGGAAAGGTTTAGCAAGTTATTAACACATGCATATGGGATCTTTAGCTTTATTAATATGGGTATAGAGCATGAAAGCAACAAGGTTATGCTAAATGTTTATCAAAATTAAGTTTCAACCTCAACTGAAGTGCTGTGTCCATGTTTTGGATACCACACTTTAGAAAGGATGTCAGGGCTAAACAACAATTTCTGAAGTGACTCACTAGAATGGTCCCAGAGATTAGGAACTTCAATTATTTAGAAAGACTGGAGATTCTGGGGTTGTTTTCAGCAGAGCAGGGAATGTTAAGGGCAGATTTGATAAAGGTGTTCGAAATAATGAATGGTGCTGATAGGTTAAATAAATAAGTATTGTTTCCAGGTAAACGCAGCACAGTAACCAGAAGAGACAAGTTAACAATTCAGCTAAAAGCCAGATGCAACAAGTGGGAACATTTTCTACACAGGACATTATAAGTTCCAATGCAACAACAAAAAGCAAATGACTACAGATGTTGGAGCTCTAAAAGAAAAACAGAAAGTTCTGGAGAAACTCAGGAGTCTGTCTGCATCTGTGATTAGAAAAGCAGAGTTAATATTTTGAGTCCAGTGACCCTTCTTCAGAACTGAAAGAAGGTGGGAAGTGTGGTATCTATGCAGATGATGAGGGATTGGTTTGGGAGAGGTTATGGGGGGAGTGGGGAGAAAATAATGAGACACATAGATGGCGACAGAAAGAGTAAAGGGAAGCAAGCAATTGAATTGCTGATAGTAAGCTGTGGCAGGAACTAATGCTGAAAAGGTGGATCACAGAAACTGTGAAGAGTTGCAAACGTGTTCAGAGTAACCTATACAGAACAGGACCGATGGGTGTTGGGCAGGTAATGAACATGGAAGAAGGTAGTTGTGTTCTGAAATTAGGGACTTAATTTTAATTTGGAAAGACTGGAGATTGGGGAGTTGTTATCATCAGACCAACTTCATGTTGAGTCCTGAGAGCTGTAAGGTATCTAGACATTTGCTGGAGCACTGCAGCAGGCCTGAGACAGGAATGCTGGCATGGAAACACATCTGCAGGTGATATCCAAGTTCCAAATTCCTCAGTTATAATGAGAAACTGCCTTTCTCTCCAACTTTTAGTCAGTCCTCCTAATTTGTCTTCCTTGTTTTGCATCCAATGTCCTTGCACTTCTTTATGAAACACTCTGGGCATTTTTTCATAGAAATGCGAGATGTTGTTCTTGGAGGCAGTTTAGAAAATACAAAATAGATTACAAAACAGAAAATACAAAACACCTACGTCAATTGAACAGCAGGCAAAATCAAAATGAATAAGTGCAAAGTATTGCAATTAGGAACAAACATTTTAAACGTGTATGTTCTCCAAGAATGGTTTTAAAATAACTAAGGATGAAATTGGAACCAAGAGGCTTTCATAGACTCATTATTCAACATGTCTGGCTGCTGCACAGCAATGATCAGCAAAGCTATGTTAAACTATATAGCTAATAAGCATTCATCAGTGTAGATTTCGGATCAGATTATACCTCGATTGAGTACAGTATCTGGTCGGCATGAATAAGTAAGACAAGTGGAGACCCCTGAGACCAACCTTTAGTGTTTCAAGTCAGGAAAAACCTAAACTTTTCTGTTTTAAGTTTTCTGATTATACCTTTTAATTTTTGAATTGTGAACTGAAAATTAGGAAAATGGACCTGGCTTTTAAAAGGGGAGAAGGTCTAAGGAATTGCTTATCATTTAGAAAAAGCAAGTGAAGCTAATTGATACATATGAAACAATATAACTTTTAGCAACAGAGTCCAGACAATTTGATACCATCTGTTGTGTCCAGAACGCCTCAGTACAATAACCTATTTTGCACTTATTCAGATCCAAGATGGCAGTAGAATAGGACTCCTCAGCTCGTGCTCATTCTTTCTCTCTTTCATTCTTATTTCCATTTTTTTTCCTCATCTGTGTTGTTTTTCCATCTGTCTTCTTGCAATATCCTGAACTCCCGACTTCAGCATTGTCATCTCTCAGCCCATTGTGGCAGTCTCTCGGGTGGCACGGCTGTCTTCTGGCCCAGCAAGGGGATCTCTTGGTGGCCTAGTATAGTAATCTCTCAGCTTGGCATGACCGTGTCTTGGCCCAGTATGGCTGTCCCTTGGTGGCCTGATCTGGTGTTTGTTTGGCCTGGCCTGGCCTCAGCATGGATTTCCGTCCTTGAGAGGATTCCAGAGTGGTCTCCCAGCCTTGAGAGCCTCAAGGTGAAGCCCAGTATGGTCTGGAGTCAAGGCCCAACATGGAAGGACTGTTATTCTGAACCTTGCATTTCTTTATTCCAATGATCTAAAATGCTGAACTTTTTATTTCTTAATTTTTACTAATATTTCTTCCCATTAAGAATTTACACTTAGGAATCGGTACCTAGGTATCTTTATACCTGTGATGATGCTGTAAATTGTGAATTGTAAACTTTCTACTTTACACTTATTTGAGTAAGTGTGACAATGAAGCTAATTCCAATTCTAATTCGACAGTAACAAACTTGCCAATGGTTTAACCCAGACAATGTGAGGAAAAGACAAACATGAGCAAGGCAAAAACTCCAGTAGCTAGCTTAGTCAAGATTGCTCGCTCTCATGGATTCAAACAGTCTTACTGCACAGGAAGAAATCTTTGTGTCCTTCAGGTCCATTTCAGTCAGAGCAAATTACTGCAGATGTTGGAACTTGCACTGAAAGAAAAATGCTGGACATCACAGTGGGTCAGGCAGCATCCATGGAGAGAGAGAGTAAGCTAACATTTAGAGTCTGGATGACTCTTCATCTGTATTCCAGCTGTAGCTTAACTAATTTTTTATACAGTTCCATTTTAACAATCCCACTCTTGTATTCAATGCCTAACTAGTAAATCTCCAATATGCCTTCGTAGTCATCTTATCTACTTGTCCTGTTGCATTAAAAGATCAATGGACATGAACATCAAGATCCCTCTAATATTTTGTTTCTTCTAGAGTCCTACATTTCAATGTTTATTCCTTCACCTTGATAGTCCTCCCAAAGTGAAACACCTCTCACTTTTCAGGATTAAATATCATTTACCATTGTTCTGAACATCTGACCAGCCATCTATATTGTTCAGCACTCTAAGGCTTTCTTCCTTGAAATTTATCACATCACCAATTTTCATGTCATTTGGCAAGCTTAACAATTAAACTTCCTATATTTATGTTTAAGTCATTACTGCAGACTACATAATTCAAGGCACCCAGAACAGTAAACTGTGGTACACCACTGAACACAGGATTTCATAGAACATGGAACATAGAACAATACAGTTCAGAACAGGCCCTTCGGCCCTCAATGTTGTGCTGAACTGTGAACTAATCTAAGCTCATCCCCCTACACTATCCCATCATCATCCATGTGTTTATCCAAGGATTGTTTAAATCTCCCTAATGTGGGTGAATTAATTACATTGGCAGGCAGGGCATTCCACGCCCTTACCACTCTCTAAGTAAAGAATCTACCTCTGACATCTGTCTTAAATCTAATTCCCCTCAATTTGTAGTTATGCCCCTCGTACAAGCTGACATCATCATCCTAGGAAAAAGACTTTCACTGTCTACCCTATCTAATCCTCTGGTCATCTTGTAGGTCTCTTTCAAATCCCCTCTTAGCCTTCTTCTTTCCAATGAGAACAGACCCAGGTCACTCAGCCTTTTCTCATAAGACCTTCCCTCCAGACCAGGCAACATCCTGGTAAATCTCCTCTGCACCTTTTCCAATGCTTCCATGTCCTTCCTATAATGGGACGACCAGAACTGTACACAATAATTCAAGTGCAGCCTTTTGTATTGTTCCAGCAAAACATTGCAGCTCTGGAACTCAATCCCTTTTCCACTGAAATCTAACACACCATATGCCTTCTTAACAGCATTATCAACTTGGTTGTCAACTTTCAGGGATCTATGTCTATGGACTCCAAGATCTCTCTGCACATCCACACTACCAAGAATCTTTCCATTGACCCAGTACTCTGCCTTCCTGTTATTCTTCCCAAAGTGAATCACCTCACATTTAGCTGCATTGAATTCCATTTTCCACCTCTCAACCCAATTCTGCAGTTTATCCAAGTCGCCCTGCAACCTGTAACATTCTTTCGCACTGTCCACTACTCCACTGACTTTAGTATCATCTGCAAACTTACTAACCTATCCACCTATGCCTGCATCCAAGTCATTTATAAAAATGACAAACAGCAGTGATCCCAAAACAGACCCTTGTGGCAAACCACTAGCAACCAGATGCCAGGCTGAATATTTTCCATCAACCACCACTCACTGCCTTCTTTCAGAAATTCAGTTTCAAATCCAAACTGCTAAATCACTCTCAATCTCAGCCTCTCCTTTTTCTCCAACAGCCTAATATGTGGAACCTTATCAAAGGCTTTACTGAAGACCATGTACACCACATCAACTGCCTTACCCTCATCTACATGCTTGGTCACCTTCTCAAAAAACTGAATGAGGTTTGCGAGACAAGACCTACCCTTGATTTCAGTCAAAGAAAAAGCCTTCAACAATCATTCTTTGTCTCATGTCAATTTTCAATCCAATTTGCCAAATTTCCCTGTGTTTGAAGGACTCCCACCTTCTTGACCAATCTCCCAGACAAGACATTGTCAAAAGCCTTAGTGAAGTCCATTCAGACCACATGAGCATCAACAACACACCTAGGTACCTCCTTGAAAATCTCAAAGCAAATCTATCAGACACGATCTCCCCCGATAAAGCTAGGCTGACTATTTTTGATTAATCCTTGAATCTCCAAGTGGATATAATTTTGTCTCTCAGAAGTTTTTTTTTTAAGATTAGATTAGATTAGATTAGATTTCCTACAGCGTGGAAACAGGCCCTTCAGCCCAACAAGTCCACACCGACCCTCCGAAGAGCAACCCAGCCAAACCCCTTTTCCCTCTGACTAATGCACCTAACATTATGAGCAACTTAGCATGGCCAATTCACCTAACATGCACATCTTTGCCAGAAGCTTTAATAGCATTTATTTTCAGCTCACTGGCTTGTAATTCTCTCTTTATCCTTACCACCTTTCTTGAATAACAATACCACATTAGCAGTCTTCTAGTCTTTTGACACCTCTCCTGTGGTTGGAGAGGATTTGAAAATTAATGTTAGAGCCCCTTGCAAACTCCTCACTTGCACTGCACAGGAGCCTAAGATAATTTTCACTTGCACCTTGAGATTTATCTAATTTTAGGATCACAAAAAGTGCTAACACCTCTTCCCTCACAATATTAAATGTATTCAAGTATATCACCATTCCCATTCTTGATTTTTACATTCTTCTTCTTTATCATGAATACATTGTAAACCTCTGCCCCCTTGCCCAGTAAATTTGCTCTCTGCAATTCTCTGTTGAGAGAACAGGAAAACTACTACAAAAAGACTGAAGAAAATAATTCTAAAACACAAAGGAAATGGAAAGACCTAGATCCACCCAAACAACTCATGGACTAATGATTGATGATCAAACGTAGGTAACACCATGTTCGGAGCATAGGAACAGGATCGGGCCACTCAGACCATTTATAATGGGACGACCAGAACTGTACACAATTCTGGTCATTCCAATTTAATATCATGGCTGTTCAAACACTTCAATGCTTTACCCACATTATACCCGTAACCTTTTACACCATTGGTTATCAGAAATTGACCAACCTCCACCAAAATGGATAACCTCTCATTTTTTCACATTATATTCCAATTGTCATGTTCTTGTCCACTCATTAAATCTGTCCAAATCCTCCTGAAGCTGCTTTACATCTTCCTTACAACACATATTCCCACTTAACTTTGTAATATCCACAAATTTACAAATATTATACCTCAAAATCCCCAGCCCCAAATCATTGATTCAGACGGTGAACAGTTGGGCCTAAGTACTGATCCTTGTGGTATTCCACAAATCTCAATCTGCCAAAACAATAATGAACAATCTACTCCTACTCTTAATTTTCTGCTGTTAGCCAACCCTTAAAACCAAGCCAGTACATTATGTTCTATTCCATTTCTTTTTTTAACTTTGCAAACTAACCTTCTGTTTGGGACCTTGTCACAAGCCTTCTGAAAATTCAGATTTATAACACTGACTGACTCTTGATCAATTTTGTTAGCAATATTTTCAAAATAAAACCTGAGTTCCTCAACATAAATTCCCATTTGGAAACCCACACTGTCTATGCTCAATCAATTTATTACCAGTCTACTTCTCTCATCCTTCAGAATAGATTCTCACATTTTCCCAACTATTGATGTAAGCTTAACAAAATTATAGCTCCTTGTTTTCTCTCTCACTCTCTTCTTAAATAGTGGGGTGACTTTTGTTAGCTTTTAAGCTGGACTATTCTGGAATCTATAGAAATTTAAAAGATGATTACCAATGCATTGAGTATCTCTGTAGCCACATGCTTTAAACTTCTGGTGCTGGGGATTCATCAACGTTTAACCCCATTAATTTCTCCAGTACAACCTCTTTGTTCTACTAATTTTCATCAACTTCTCATTCTTCCAAATTATTTGGATCTCTGTTTCTGAGAAATTTCTTACACCTTCCTCAGTGAAAACAAGCACAAACTAATCATTTAGATTCACTGCCATTTTCCTATTCCCCATTACACATTCTCCAGACTCTGTCTGTAATGGTGCCACATTTGTCTTAGTGAAGCATTTTATTGTTGTGTACCCTCGGTGCTTCTACATTCTGTTTTAATGTTTTGTCCTTGCTTACATTCATATTCTATTCACGTTTTTTTTTATCAGTTTCATGGTCATCCTTTACTGCATTCCAGAAACCTCCCAAACATAATAGGTTTACTACTACTTCTGGTAACTTTACAAACCTTCCTGTTTACAGATGGATATGGATAGCCTAGGTGAATGGCAACAATTTGGCAGATGGATTATTGTGAGATTATCTATTTTGTTTGGAAGAATAAAAAGGCAGCTTACTATCTAAATGGAAAGAAACTTAAAAATGCTTTGCCACAGAGGGATCTGAGTGCCCTTGTGTGTAAGTCGCAACAAAGCTAATATGCAAGTACGGTGCTGAAAATGTGTTGCTGGAAAAGCGCAGCAGGTCAGGCAGCATCCAGGGAACAGGAGAATCGACATTTCGGGCATAAGCCCTTCTTCAGGAATGCAGGTACAACAGGTAATAAAGGAGAACAAACAGGATTTTGGCGTTTACTGCTAAAAGAGTGGAGTATAAAAGTAGGGAAGTGTTGTTGTAATTGTTCAAGGCATTGGTGAGACCACACCTGTTGTCCTGCATGCAGGTTTGGCCCCCTTACTTGAGGAAGGATGAAACTTCCTTGGAGATAGTTCAGAGAAAATTTGCAGATTAATTCCAGAGACATTGATGTGTAGAACCACAAGGGATGCTTGATATACTAAACAAATCTATCATGTTAGTATTTACGGTGAATAAGGACATAAAAGTTAGGAACTTGCAGAAGTAAATAGTTATGTCTTGATAACAGTTCATATTATGAAAGAGGTGCTGAAGATCTTAAAATACAAGATAAGTAAATCTCCTGACCTGATCGGGTATTTCCCAGAACTTTATAGAAAGCTAGAGAAGTAATTGCAGGGTCCCTTACTGAGATATTTGCATCATCAACAGCCACAGTCAAGGTGCCAGAAGTCTGCAGGGTGGCTAATGTGGTGCCATTATTTTTAAAAGACTGCAAGGAAAGGCCAGGGAACTGTAGATCGGTGAGCCTGACATCAGTGGTGGGTAAGTTACTGGAGGGGATTCTGAGCGACATGCATTTGGAGTGGCAAAGACAGATTAGGGATAGTCAATATGACTTTGTGTGTGGGGAATTGTGTCTCACTAACTTGACTGAAGAGAAGAAAAAGAAGGTTGATGAGGGCAGAGTGGTAGACAATGTTCTATATGGACTTCAGCAAAGCATTTGAGAAGGTTCTGCAGACTGTAGACTGGTTAGTAAGGTTAGATTGTATGGTATCCAGCAGGGAGCAGCCAGTTGGATACAAAATTGGCTTAAAAGTAGAGTTACTTATAAAGGTTATTTTTTGGACAGGAGATCTGCGACCACAAAAATTGTCACTGGTTCCACTGCTTTTTTTCTATTTATATAAATTGATTGGATGTGAATATAGGAGACATGGTTAGTAAGCTTGCAGATGGTATAGTGAACAGTGAAGAAGATTATCTCAGAGTACAATGGAACCTTGATCCAATGGGTCAAGGGGCTGAGGAATGGCAGATGGAGTTTAATTTAGATAAAGGTGAGGTGTTACATTTTGGTACGGTAGACAAGGGCAGTTAGTGACAGGCCCCTGGGGAGTGTTGCCTAACACAAGAGTGCAGGTGCATAGTTCCTTGAAAGTAGAGTCACAGGTAGATAGCATGGTGAAGAGCACTGGAACACTGCTTTTGTTGGTCAGACCATTGAGAGTAAGAGTTGGGATGTCATGTTGCACTGTATAAGACATTGGTAAGGCCATGTTTAGAATACTGCATACAATTCTGATCACCCTTCGATAGGAAGGATGTTGTGAAACTTAAGAAGGTGCAGAAAAGATTTATAAGGGTGTTGTGGGAACTGGAAGGTTTGAATTATAGGGGGCAGAATGTGCTGGGTCTTTTTTCCCCTGGAGTGTAGGAGGCTGAGGGGTGACCTTATCAATGTTTATAAAAATATGAGGGCATGGATAGTGTGAATAGTCAAGGTCTTTTACCTAGGGTGGTGGTGACCAAAAATGGAGGGCATAATGTTAAGGAGAGAGGGGTGAGATTTAAAAAGGACTGAAGGGTAACCTTTTCACTCAGAGGGTGGTGTGTTTATGGAACAAACTGTCAAAGGAAGTGGCGGAGGCAAGTAAGTTACAATATTTAAAAGGCATCTGAATGGACATTATTAACATGAAGGATTGAGATGGATATGGACCAAATGCTGGCAAATGGGACTAGCTCAAATTGGGATGTCTGGTCAGCATGGCCGAATTGGACAGAGGATGTGATAGATATAGGACAGATGTCTGAGGTAGTTTCTTTACTCAGAGAGTAGTAAGGGTATGGAATGCTTTGCCTGCAAAGGGAGTAGATTTGCCAACTTTAAGTGCATTTAAGTCGTCATTGGACAAACATATGGAAGTACATGGGATAGTGTAGGTTAGATGGGCTTCAGATTGATATGACTGGTCGCACAACATCGAGGGCCAAAGGGCCTGTACTGCGCTGTAATGTTCTATGTTCTATGATCTATTTCTGTGCTGTATGACTGACTTATCTTATGAGAAGAGATCGAGCAGTTTAGGCTTATACTTGCCAGAGTTTAGAGGAATGGGAGAATTTCTAATTGCTGTTTATGAGCTGCTAGATGAGTTGTCAGTCTGTAGAAATCACTATCCCAGAGTGCGGTAGATGATGAAACATTGAATAAATTTGAGGATAAGACAAAAGGATTTTTAATTAGTAATGGGTTAAAGAGTTTTGGAGAATGGGCAGGAAAATGGAGTTGAGGCCAAAATGAGCTCAGCCGTAATTGTATTGAATAATGCAGCAGCCTGAAACGGCTGAATTACATTATCCTGCTCCTAGTTCTTATATTTACTCGTACACATTCTTTAACTTCCTTTGTCAAGCACAGATGGTGGATCTTTTTATCGAGTGTTTGCATCTTTAAGGAATTTACAGTTGCTCTAAATTATGTAATAGTCCTGTAAAGACGATCCATTGTCTATGTATATTCATTTTTTTTAATTGTATTTTCCCAAAGCACCTAAAATTTTCATGATTTCCCTTATTAATTTTGAATATTCTTGCTTCAGATTGAAATGACTTATTTTCATACTAATGCAAAGTTCTATCAGATTATGGTCATTCGTCCCTAAGTGTTCTTTTATAACAATTGCTAATTAACCCTTTTTCATTACACAATAGTAGATCTAAAATAGCCTGTCAATTAGTCAACTCCTCAAAACATTGCTGTAGAAAACCATTCCTGTTGCACTCCAGAAACACATCCTTCAGAGTTTTTTGCTCAATTGGTTTACCAGGTATTATGGTGAAAGTGGGTACGGCAGATGCTGGAGATTAGAGTCAAGATTAGAGTGCTGCTGGAAAAGCACAGCAGGTCAGGCAGCAACCGAGGAGCAGGGAAATCAAAAGCCCTTCATCAGGAATGACCCAATGCCATACCAGGCATTATGCAGATTAAAGTCACCCATAATGACTGCATTGCCCAGGATATACGCTTCTCTCATCTTCTGACTGATACCAAGCACCACACCATCACTGTTATTTGGTGGCATATAAATAACTGCAATAATGTCTGCTGTGCCTTGTTATTTCTTAGATCCAACCAAACAGATTCCACATACAGATCTTTCAAATTGATATCTTCCTCTAACTCTGTACTGAGTCCTGTATGTATGATTAGTGCAACCTCATCTCCTTTTCCTTCTTGTCTTTTCTTACAAATTGTCACATCTCCTTGCATATTCAGTTTCCAGTGCTGACCACCATTTGGCCATCTTTATTTTGTGGCAAATAGACCGGCATTGGTGCCAATGACATAGGTAGGAAGAATGAACTCCTGATAGTAGATATCCACATATCTCTATTTGTGCCTTTAGATCATCTATCTTACTGTGGATGGTTCATGCATTCAGGTATAGTGTGCTAACTTAAATTTTTTTAACATTGCTCCACACTGGAACATATTCTATTGGTCTGCCTTGCTTCTCTTTTTTCCACTCTCCAATAGCAGCTTTTCTAATTCTGTTACCAACTTGACTTCCTTCTACTTTGGGCTTCCCCCCAAATCTTAATCACCCCAACAAGACTGCTTAGCTCCACACCAACAGGACTAGCAAATAACACTGGGTCAACTGACCCAACACTATTAAGCTATCCAATTTGGACAGGTCCCAACTGCCCAGGTTGGGACTCTGCTTTCTAGATTATAGAAGAATGAGAGGTGATCTCAATGAAACAAATAGGATTCTTAAGGGGTTTTCCATGGTTAATGCTGAGAGGATATTCTTGGCGGCACAATGGATCAGTGGTTAGCACTGCTGCCTCACAGCGCTAAGGACTCAGGTTTGATTCTAGCCATGGGTGACTGTGTGAAATTGGCACATTCTCCTCACGTGAGCGTAGGTTTCCTCCGGGTGCCCCAGTTTCCTCTCACAATCCAAGAATGTGCAGGTTAGGTGAATTGGTCATGCAAAATTTTCCACAGTGTTCAGGATGTGTCGGTTTGGCGTATGAGTCAGTGGTTAAATGTAGGGGAATGGGTCTGGGTGGGTTACTCTTTTTCTGCCTGCATGCTCCTGCCCTACAGTGTGTCCTCCTCCTTTTACATGCACACTGCATAATACTCGGCATCACAGGCATACAATGTAGAATCTAGCCACTGCTCAAGTTGCAAAACCTGGAGCATAAGCTTGAGTAGCCAGTGACACATCTTCTGGATGTGTTTGTCTGGGATACATGGTATATCCAGGACTTCACACACATCACAGCATGTAGTCTCAACTTGGATCAGTCATCCCATAACTCTACATCTATCTGTTGCCCTTAGAATACATAAAAACTTACCGTAAAAACATAAATTTAACTTTATTTTTCTCCCTATTCCTTTACTACTTTATTTCAATTTGACATGATTTAAAAATCTCTGTCGTTTGATAGTGTTTCTTCTGAAATCCATGTAGCTTCTACTTCTTTATAAACTGTACTTTTTTCTAATTTTAATCTATTTAATCTCACTTCCTAACAGCAGCATCTCAAAAATCCAGACACACAAAGAGAAACAGACAAGACAAATATTATGGGTGCAGAAAAATATAAACACATATGCAAGGAAACAACACTCTGTTTTGTCATGTGCAAAATGCAAGATCAAACCTCTCAGAAGCACCTTAAAGGCGGAAATGGGAAAAGATCAAAAGAAAGAACTTCAGAGATTACTATCCAGATGGCTGAAAGCATGACTGTCAACTGGTGAATTGTGGGTAAATAAAGTTGACAGAAACACAAGTTAGAAAAAAGGAGTCAGCCATTTGGACCCTCAGGACTGCTCCATAATTTCATCATGATTGATCTGATTGTGGCTTCGATCTACTTTCCAGGCTACCCTACATTTTTGATTCCTAGCCAAGGTCTTTGTCTTGCAATGATGCTGTCACTTTAAAAAGGTTATATTATCCTACTTTTATTTGAAGTGAGGTTGTAAAGACAGAAGTACTGATGTCACTAGTGTGCAGGCTTAAGTCAATAATATATGAGGCCTTTAGGTTTTTTTTAAAACAGTTGTACAATGGAAGGAGAGTGGCCAATTCTTACAGTTCAGGCTTTTTAGTTTTTTTTAGCTGTAGCAGTCATGAGATGTTTAAGTACCAGAAAAGGGTGCAAGCTTCAGTAAATGATTCTGAAATCTCTCTTGTTGTTCCCTCCTGCATTGGAATCCTGCCTGTAAGAACCTGTGTTTGAATTTACTTTTTTGCCAAGGGGTGTTTATGGCATGATATTATATAGGAACAGTTAATTAGTAATAGTTGTTGTATCGAGTATTCAGTTGAATTTTCCAATTGTTAAGTTATCCTAAATTCCACTTTCTTTTGTTCATGTTTCAACTATAATGCTTAAAGCTGAGTGGTTTGATCAATTGCATCACAATTGGAACTTCATATCTACCTGTAAAATAAGAAAAAGTTAGGGCCTAGGCTACCTTCTTAAAATATTTTGAGGAGGTTTGGCCTGGTCCATAACAGTCTTTTTTTAAAAAAAAAAACTTGCCTCTTTTGCTCACAAGGGAAGAAAATGTCATAGAATTGCATCTCTCAGAAAGAATGTTTTTTTCTCTTCCATGTTTCCTGAGTAGAGTTATAGAGTCTTACAGCAGAGAAACAGGTCCAACTTGTCCATGCTAACCAGGTTTCTTAAATGAACTACTCCCATTTATCTACATTTGACCCATATCCCTCTAAATCTTTCCTATCCATATACTGGTCCAAATGTCTTTTAAATGCTGTAATTTTACCCACATTTCCCACTTCCTCTGGCAGCTCATTCAATAAAGGTACCATCCTATGTGAAAAAAAAACTACCCGTCAGCTCCCTTTTAAATCTTTCCACTCTTACTTTAAACCAATGTCCTATAGTTTTAGAGTCCCTTTCCTGGAGAAAAGACTTTGGTTATTCACCTTACTTGTGCCCCTCATGATTTTATAAACCTTTGTAAGGTCCCTCCCCCCCACCAAGGCACCTATGCTCCAGGGAGAAAGGCCCCAGCTTATCCAGCTTCTCCTTGTAACTCAAGCTTTCCAGTGTCAGCAACATAGATGTAAAGGTTCTTTGTACCTTTTCCAGTGTAATAACACCCTTCCTATAGCAGGGTGACCAGAATTGTATGTAGTACTCCAAATGTGGTCTCACTAATATCGTATATAACTGTAACATGATGTACCAGCTTCTATACTCAATGCTCTGACTGATGAAGGCAAGCGTGCCAAATGTTTTCTTTACCACCTTGTCAATCTGTGACTCCACTTTCAAAGGACTATGTATCTGCACCCTGAGGTGTCTGTTTGACAACAGACCCCAGGACCCTCCTATTAACTTTATGAGTCCTACCCTGGGTCGTCTTACTAAAGTGCAACACCAAGCATTTCTCTGCATTAAACTCCATCTGCCATTCCTTAGGCCCAGTTAGAGAGTTACAGGCATGGAAACAGAGCCTTTGGATCAGTCGAGGCTCACTATGTTCTCAAATTAATCTAGTCCCATCTGCCTGCACTTGGCCCATATTCCACCCAACTTGCATATTCGTGAACTTATCCAAATTTTTTAAACGTTGTAACTATACCTACATCCACTATTTTCTCTGCCAGGAACCACTCTGAATAATGTGTCCTTTTAAATTTTTCTCCTCTCACCTAAAAACTGCCCCTAGTTTTGAACTCTCCCACCCTAGGGAAAAGACCCTTGTCATTCACCTTATCTATACCCTTCATGATTTTATAGACCTCAATAAGGTCACCCCTCAACCTGCTATGTTCCAGTGAAAAAAAACTCCCAGTTTTTCCAGTCTATTTTTATATCTGGGAGAAGAACATGCATGCCTATTGTTTACTCCTTTCCCCCTTATCTTCTGTATATAAACCTACATTCTCCTAGCTACCATCAGTTCTGAAGAAGGGTCACTGGACCTGAAATGTTAACTCCAATTTCTCTTCACAGATCCTGCCAGACCTGCTGAGCTTTTCAAACAACTTCTGGTTTTATTTCTGATTTACATCATCTGCAGTTCTTTCAGTTTTTATCTGGTATTTTTGTACTTAAATGTTCACAGAAACTTTAAGCGTTTATGATCAGTTTATACAATTGTCTCAGACATATTACTGCAATATAAATTTTGAGATGTTGCAACACCAACACCAAGCTCAAGGCCTCCTTCTCAATCGTGTATTATTTTTGTTGATGAGTATTCAACTTCCTGGAAAATTACTCGACATTGCCTTCTTGTAAGCATATAGCACGGAAACTTGCATTGATAGCCACCCTGAATAGCTTTGGGTAATTAGGTGCGGCTAATACTGGGACAGGGGTTAACACAGCTTCCAGAGTGTTGAATGCCTTCTGACAGGCCACTGTCCACTGAACTTTTCTGCATTTCTTCAACAAGTCAGTCAGTGGAGCAACCACACTGCTAAAATTCGGTATGCACTTTGGATGAAACCACTCAGTCTCAGGAATTGTAGTACTTCCTTCTTTGTTGATGGTATGGGAAAGTCTCAATAACCTGTTTTCCCATTCTGTCAGGCCATTTGTCTATGTTCAATGACAGGGCCCAGGAAGGTGATGTGGACTTTTGCAGACTCACTCTTAGCCAATGTTATTACCAAGCCTGCCTCCTGAAGTTGATCAAACAATTCCAATACATGCTCCAAATCTTCCTTCTTTGTATGACTAAAAAAAATGACCAGGTCAGCGACAAATATCACACAATTGGGTAATCCTGAAATAATATTATTGGTAAGTCTCTGGTGGTTGCTGCTCTATCATACCAAATGGCATGACTTTAAATATTCAGTGTCATGCAAACAGAAATTTCCTTCGCTCTTTTGGATGAAGGTATCTGCCAGTATCCTCTGAGAATGACCAACTTTGAAATATAAATTGCTTTTTCCACATTCTCAATACAGTCTTCCAAACATAGACAATAGACAATAGACAATAGGTGCAGGAGTAGGCCATTCAGCCCTTCGAGCCTGCACCGCCATTCAATATAATCATGGCTGATCATTCCTAATCAGTATCCTGTTCCTGCCTTATCTCCATAACCCTTGATTCCACTAACTTTGAGAGCTCTATCCAACTCTTTCTTAAAAGAATCCAGAGAGTGGGCCTCCACTGCCCCCTGGGGCAGAGCATTCCACACAGCCACCACTCTCTGAGTGAAGAAGTTTCTCCTCATCTCTGTCCTAAATAGTTTACCCCGTATCTTTAAGCTGCGTCCTCTGGTTCGGCACTCACCCATCAGCGGAAACATGTTTCCTGCCTCCAGAATGTCCAATCCTTTAATCATCTTATATGTCTCAATCAGATCCCCTCTCAAGTCTTCTAAACTCAAGGGTATACAAGCCCAGTCGCTCCAGTCTTTCAAATGTAAGGTAATCCCGCCATTCCAGGAATTGACCTCGTGAACCTACGCAGCA
>NC_057711.1:107292491-107310803 GCF_004010195.1 Chiloscyllium plagiosum | reverse complement strand
AGCCAATCAATTTTCAATCCAATCTAGTACTTTGCCCCCAATACCATGCACCCTAATTTTACTCACTAACCTCCTGTGTGGGACTTAATCAAAAGCTTTCTGAAAGTCCAGGTTCACTACATCTACTGGATTTCCCTCGTCCAACTTCATAGTTACATCCTCAAAAAATTCAAGAAGATTAGTCAAGCATGATTTCCCCTTCATAAATCCATGCTGACTCTGTCCTATCCTGTTACTACTATCCAGATGTGCAGTAATTTCATCCTTTATAATAGACTCCAGCATCTTTCCCACCACTGAGGTCAGACTAACTGGTCTATAATTACCTGCTTTCTCTCGCCCACCTTTCTTAAAAAGTGGTATAACATTAGCCACCCTCCAATCCAATCGAATAGGATATGAATCAGATTTTGTAACTGCATTGACTTAGCAATACTCCACATATAATCACTGGCTCGCATCTGGTTTTGGCACCATTAATATGGGTGAGGTCCAGTCACTTTATGGAATGGAACATTCCTCTTCTCACCATTAATTCCACATATGATCACTGTCTGGCAATACTCTTTTTGAATTACAAGTCTCCTCATCTCACACCATCAAACATTGACTTGCTCCCTTATTCTTAAAATCTTATATTTCTTTGCCAATTCTTCCTGGCTTACATCAGTAAATCTTACCCACACACGTAAATTCTTGAACTTTCTGGCACTTGCTGCTCAACCAACGTCTGACCAGTTTGTACATTGTTTTGTAGTTTTTAAGTTTTGACTGTGCTTTCCATTACAACTTCAACAAAACTCACTAGCTTCTCTTATTTTCCCACATCTGTACTCTCAATACTTTTTCTTGGAGAAAGTGAGGACTACAGATGCTGGAAATCAGAGTTGAGAACTGCAGTGCTGGAAAAGTACAGCAGGCCAGGCGGCATCCGATGGCCTTTCTAAATGCTTTTTCTAGACCACCTACATTGCCTACTTTATTACAATGAAAACATTTGAGTTCTATTTAACTTTTCTTTCTACCTCATAAGTTTCTTTTTTACCCTGTGGTAAACTATCTTTATTATCTTCAATGAGATCTCCTTTTCCTTTACAAGGTGAGGACTTTTCTTTTCCCCAATTTCTATTCCTCATGGATTGAAATGGATGTTGCAAGCCAAACGTTATGAACCAAAGCATAATCATCTGCCGTTTCCATCTTACAGTCTTAATTCTCTGCTCTTCCACAGGTCCTCACTACTTCACGAGTGAATTTTTGAACTTCTCCAAAATGACTATCTAAGAGCACCATATGTTTGGTCTATTTTCAATGCCCTTATCCACCTATCAAAATTATTTTGTTTGATCCTGTCAAACTCCCTGTGCATTTGAGGATGGACCCTTCTTAGATTCTGAAAACATTGTCTGTAGATTTCTTGTACTAGCTCATTTGCACTTAAAATGGCTTTTTTCACCTCATCATACTCCCCAGACACTTCCTATGATAGTGATGCAATTAACTTACAAGCTTTTTACTTTATTGTCCTTGAGCTGCCCGCTCTACACCTCTGTCTCAACCTTTCTTCATAAAAAAAAACAAGATACACACTATGGCTAGTGTGTTAAAGCCATAGTATTGACACACTAGAAAAATGCTAGACTACAGTCAGTTCTGATAGAACCCAATAGTTCCATTCTCGTGTAATCTTGTGTTATAAGAAGAGTGCACAATAGTCTCATTATTTAAATTAATGGAGCCAAAACCATGTTATTTCCTTAAAGTTCATATTCTACAAGTAATGGTCTAAATTCTTCAATCGCGTTAAAGACAATTCACTTTGAAGAAACACATTATAGCAGAATCGACTGTAGTTGATTCTGGAGGTGACAAAGGCTGAGGTGAGTAAAGCAAGTGACATTGCATAGATGGAAAGTGGAAAGTGTATATGGTCACAAGTTCAAATCAAGGCCAAATCGGACACCAAATTTGAAAGAAGATCTGTTTAACCAGAGATAGCAATCAGGTCGGGAATGGAATGTATGCAAAAAAGCCACGAAAATGGTCACATGATTTCAAATTGACTTAAAGTAATAGGACAAAGGACAGAATTTTAAAGTTCATTGTTAGGAATTATAAAATGAATTTACTGTGCATCAGCCCGTGCTATGTATGAAATCTAGGACTGGCTGAAATGAGGGGCAAAACCGGAAAGGATTTCTCTTTTAAAGCTATTGTTGATGTTTGTCATTTTGATAAGCTTAACATGCAAATGGTTTGGTGACAACAATCATTCCCACAGAAATTATAAACATAAAAAAGGATAATCTCTCTCATGCTCTATTTTTCTATGCATAAAATATGCTAAATAAATTGTTAACATGTCAACTTTTGCAAAACTGTAATGTGCTGTTAATAGTACACAACACAATTCCAATACAATAAATCTCCATGATTGCAAAGGAGAAGTCAATGATTTTTGCATCACTCCAATATGTTTCAGTGAATGGTTCAAAGGAACGTTGTTTCCACAGACCTAGGAAGTGACTGACAGATTCTATCGTCCAATCTCCATCGGTTAGAGGTAGCATGTGGCTTGAAAAAGGGAAGTAAGGGTTAAAACAAAAGAAAAATGAAAAATGTAAGTGTCTGGGGAGGTGGCAAAAACATGTTTTTGTATAATCACAGTTTTTTTTAAAGCAATGTGTAACTTCCCAATGCTATAGTCATTTGGAAACTAGGTAAAAAAGTGAACCTAAAAGAACCATATTTGTAATAAAACCAAAAACTGCAGATGTTGGAAATGGCTTGTGTCTACTTAAAGCATGATGTAACAAAAGGAAGGAAGAAGAAAGATATTTAACACTACAGTTAGAAATAATGCTTTCTATCTGGTTCGGACAGTACAGATATCTTCCTGAAACAAAAACAGAAATTGCTGGAGAATCTCTATAAGTCTGGCAGCATCTGTAGAGAGAAAATAGAATTAATGTTTTGAGTCCAGTTGAAAAGTTAATGCTGTTTTCTCTTCATCGATTCTGCCAGACCTGCTGAGTTTCTCCAGCAATTTCTGTTTTAGTTTCAGGAAGATATTTGTACCATCTGAACCAGATAGAAAGCATTATTTCTAACTGTGATGTTATATATCTTTCTTTGTTCTTCCTTTTGCTGCATCATGCTTTAAGTAAGCACAAGCCAGCTGAGTACACAAAACAGACTATTTGCAGATACAGTGTAAGTGATTAACCCATTCAATGCGAAGGTAGGAATTTGGGTTTCCATCTCTAAGCACTTTGCACCTTCAACCCTATACTTATATCAGAACAAATTGAAGGAAAAGAATGCCTGGGCTAGTAACTCACACAAAACATACTTGTCTGAAGTACCATCTTCCATTTGGAGGAGAATCTTCCAGGCAGTGATTCATGCACTTACTAGATTGCTGAAAATGTGTTGCTGGAAAAGCGCAGCAGGTCAGGCAGCATCCAAGGAACAGGAGAATCAACGTTTCAGGCATAAGCCCTTCTTCAGGAATCCTGAAGAAGGGCTTATGCCCGAAACGTCGATTCTCCTGTTCCTTGGATGCTGCCTGACCTGCTGCGCTTTTCCAGCAACACATTTTCAGCTCTGATCTCCAGCATCTGCAGCCCTCACTTTCTCTTACTAGATTGTTACAAAGCACACCAGATCTATAACATGGTCATTTTCACCTTGAAGGACAAACAAGGATCAGTAAAATGGTAAATCATGCGTAGGTAGATCTTCATGCTACCAGCTACATTAGGAGATTATATTCTTTGATTATTTTTTTAAAAATCTATGCTGTAGATCAGGTTTACATTAAACCCTTATTGTCAATGTGCATGCTAACCAGCATCTCCTTTGCATGCTAGTTGATAAGCAGGCATCCAGTGCAGAACAGAACAAGCACATTGCCTCATATTCTCTTTTGGTCTCCCGGGCAACCAATTCATCCATCGGCCAACGATGCTGCTTTAGGGCATAATGCTGATTATGGTTCAGCTCTGTTATTAATTTACAACTTATCATCATGCCCAACGTGAGCCATGAACCCTTGTTATTATCAACAAAGAAAACCATTGCTGTCTGTGCCACATGCACGCAGAAATTCAAACTTCAAAATTAATCATCGACTTAACAGGGAAGATAATAAATTGAATGATGGACAAGTTTTCTCACATTGTTTGTTCTCTTTCGACTTTTTGTTTTTCAGAACATCTGTTTTTGACTCAATATGGTATAAAGTTGAAATAATAAAGATTCTGCTCTGAGCATTTATAAGAAACATAGGACAGGAAACATAATTATTTAAATTCTATTTCAATTTGTGAAGTAATCTCATCTGAGCAGATTATTGTCTAAAGCACAGACTAGTGATTTATTGGAAATGCATAAAAGGGAGCAGCAGTATGTGCTACTGCATTGGAGATGCCTGCCATCTTTAAAATTTAGTCGGCATACAGAGTTTGATAGATTTAACACAGAATCTGTTTGGTATATTGACTGCAAATAGCATCTCAGAGTGGGTTTTAATTATAGCAGAATGTAAGGAATCTTAAATGAGAATTGATTTTTGAATCTCCAAATTTCATAATGCTTCCATTTTATTTCTGACATGTTTATATCAATAGAACAGGACATAAAAATATTTGATTCGAGATCAGTAGAAAACCGTTTAAGCTCTTGTTAGCCTGTTTCCCAATTTGAACAGATTGTGGCTGATCTGGTTATTGTGTCAATTTCATTTTCTTGTCTGTTCCTGCACAATACTTAACTGCCTAAGCTATCAATACATACAGTCAGTTCTACTATAATGCGTTTTTCTTCAACGTGAACTGACTTTAACGTGATTGAAGAATTTAGACCATTATTTGCAGACTGCGAAACTTCCTTACCTGCATCGACTATAATGTGATTCCACCCCATTAGTTAAATGGCGTAGCTATTGCACAATTTTCTTATAATGTGAGATCGCATGAGAACGGAACTACCATGTTATATCGGAAGCAACTATATCTAAGTGAATGTTGAATAAATCCAGAAACTCCGTCTCCACTAGTTCAGGGGAAGAAAATTCAACAAGTCAAATGTGTGCCCTAGTTCTCGTCTCCCCTACAAGTTTTAAGCCTCCTCCAGGATCACTTCAGGATCTTGTATGTATCAATAAGGCTTCCTCTCATTCTTCTTAACTCCATTGGGTATCAGCCCAGCCTATATATTTGTACCCAGCGGAAATGAGAGAAGCCAATACCTTCAATACCTAAAAAGCAGGATATATCAGAATCTCAAACTGATCCTGCAAAATTATCTGCAAGGCAATTATTCCCATCCCATGCTGCAATCATTCTAAACTCTATTAAATCACCTGCCTGTTATTCAAACCAAAGAGACAAACCATTCTCCTGAGTGTTAGCAATTGTCTACTATCCAACACTCATGCGTATATTTGTTACTATCTCACAGAAGGAGAAACCTAAAATTGCTTATCATGAGCTGTCATTCTAATGGTATTCCTGACATTACAAATAGTGTAATTATGTAAAAAACTTATGTAATTAGGTTGCTCAGAGATTTTATAGCTAATAATAGCAATAATATACAATAAGCCATAGTCTCTTCAACTGCTTTGTCTTTGAACCTAAGTTTTGTGGTGAAAAATCTCCTTTAGTTAACTGTGCCCTGTAGTCCAACAGCAAGGGTGTCAATTGCATTTACATGACTGTATTAACTCATGGAGAAGGTGGCAAAGAAATTTCAGATATAGCTCTTTGAGATCAGCAGGAATAGGAACCGTTTGCGTTTTACCGATATCTAAGCTGAAGATGGCTAACTTGTTGCCAATTTCCATGTTTCTATCATTTCTGTACAAGGTTCCAGCTGGGATAGCACACTTTGCTGAGAGTTTGCACCATGATTGGTTCCAGTATTGAGGAACATCTATAAGTGCAAATGCAACTTAAATAGAAGAGACCACTTTGAAGTAAGCCATCAGCTGCGACAGAAAAACATGCACAAGTGAACTAATTAGTCACGAGTTATGCGAGTATGTAAATATAAAATCAAGTGCTCCTGTAAAGACAACAGAAGGAAAAGGGATGTGGAAAGATGAACTTCAAAGCCCCTTCTCCTTTTTGAACAATAAAATAAAATGGCAATGCTACAGCATGAGGTGGAATGCCCAGTTGGCTTTCTGTAAAAGTGCAGTGAGGTTTGCCAGGCAGATGATGGCAGCCACGTTCAATGCTGTAAAACTTAAGCAAAAATGGTGGTAAATTTATTTAGTCTAAGGTAAGTCTGTCCTGCAGAAATATAGGCTGGGTACTTGGCATAGCCCTTCAAAGTGTGTACAAGTGCTCCCTAATAACTTGCTATATCACTGCAAACTTACATGAATCATAGAAATATGATTCCTACATTGTCCTACAGTGAAGAAAGAGGCCATTTGGCCCGTTGAAACTACACCAACCTTCTGAAGAGCATACTACCCAGACACAACACCCCATTCAATCTCCATCAGTCTTCATTTGCCAAAGCCAATTCATTTAGCCTGCACATCTTTGTACTGTGGGAGGAAACTCACCTAGTGAAAACTCACAGGAAGAATTTGCTTGCTGGACATGATAGTCACCCAAGACTGCAATCAAACCTGTGTTCCTGGTGCTGTGAAGAAGCAGGGCTAACTATTTAGTCACTGTGCTGCCTAATTCATCAACCTACCTGCCTTTGAGATTTTTCATTGCTCACCATGCTTTTCCACAGTTCAGTAAGGCACATAATCAAACTGAAATTAATGTCCCTGGAAAACTAACATCTTGGAGGACGACTATATACAGCAAATTATTCTGAAACAGCCTAGTCCTTCTGCTAGCTAAAGGTGCACAGAATGGATGCACCTGAAAGTACATTCTCATAACATTTAATTTCTGATTAGTTACAGATAATCTATCATCCCAATTATACACAAGTACACATTATGTACTTTTTAAATTTACAATGTCAACTGTACTCTCTGCTTTTACAGCCAATATGAGAACAGATGTGAACTGAGATACCCTAGCAGTGACAAGACACTGATTCATTTAGATGAAGACACAATGGGTATCTCTGCCATTTTGAGGGCTGAGGAAAGATGACACCTTAGAATTACCTAGAATTGGGGGTATCCCATCCTGCTCTTTCATAATCTTAGTATGTGATTAATGCACACAGCATGCTACACAAGTACAAAATTATCAACTGCATTGTCAACACTGCCAATGGAGAAAACAAGAAAAAGAGCAGTCCACAGCTCTCTGTACCCCTCTCACCACATATTGACACCTAGCACCACTTTCCTTGCAGGACGTAGATCGTGATGTTGAATGCTTAGTGCTGCATGAGGCATGATGGTACCAAGGGCTATTAGCAGCTGGCTGTCTAGATGGCAACAAGACTGGCATCACTGATTCCTTCCATTTTGCCTAACTTCCTTGTTATCTCTTTTTGAGAACCTCTTTGCACATTTTGGGGAGAATATTGAGAAATTTTCTATTAAGATAAAGATTTTCTTCATATCTTGATTAATAAAAAAACAAATCACATAAGAAATCCATTTACACAAAAGTAAACCAGTACGAGGGAAAAAATCATCACAAATTCTTTCTGTGTTTAAGAACTTATTCCTGAATGATATTTCCCTTATCCCTTGCTGAAAATGAGCAATTTCTACACATGTTGCAATTCCAACAAAAGGAATAGTAACTTGTGTGAAGAAAATTAAGCAGGTTCCACACCACAGACATGGGCACAACATATAGGCTGATACTTTTGTGCAGGACTCAGCACATAACACATTGACTGAATTGTAGTCTTTCAACTGAGGTGTTAAACCAATCTGTCCTCTCCAAGTGCGTGTAAAGATTCCAATGGGACCAATTTGAAGAGCAGCAGGGGAACTCTGATAAATACTTAACCCTGAAACAACTTTGCTAAAACATTATCAAATCTCTATTACAATGTATGTGACTTTCAAAGCTTTCCATGTGTAAATCAATTATATTATAAAAACAAATAAATGTCAATTGCGCTTCATTGGCTGTCAAGCACTTTGGGATGTCTTGAGATCATGAAAGGCACTACATAACTTCAAGCATTTTATGTTGGTGTAAAATTACATTAATAAGGCTCCCACACATGAAGTATGAGAGCACTTTCCACTGACCTGACAGATATAAAATGCCATTTTTATCAGACTTTAAATGCTCTGAGATTCCAAAAATGAAGCACATAATTGCCCAACTCTTGCACCGCAACTTAGTATTTTCACTGATTGGGCATGTAACTTTTTATTGTATCTTCCTGCTTTTAAATTTATCAAATGCCACTCCACAGTATATTAATTGCAAACATTGTTTCATTCTCTCCATCATATTGCATTTTATCTAACATTGTTACAGCATGTTTGTGTTTAAGTCTCAAGCTTATTTGGAGTACTTTGTTTATTTTTATAGCTATTCTCAACGTGAATCTGGATGCTCGATACTTATCTTTTATTGAGGATAATAAATGGGCTTGAAACTTTAGCAAATTGAAATGCTGGGTAATTAGGCAATTGATATTTCTTACATAGGATCAGAGATACATTTACCTTAGCATTGGAAAGATGCAGCTTTGCTGTAGCATTAGTTGGGCTATATCAGCAAGAAGATCTTTGAAGGAAGCAACAATTCTAGCAAGTGCAAAAACAGAAAACAAGACATGAATCTGACGAGAGATTAGAGTTACAATTGTAAACCAATCTAAATATGGACAATAGCCAGCAGCAGACTGTGTGTGTAAGATGTGTGGAAGTGTTGCTTCTGCAGAAGTCACGTACTCAGACGTTTATGGGCTATCAGGGGAGGAAGCGTTGCTTTAGCAAAACCCATAATGCAGAAGTCACGTATGCAGAAGTCATAATACTCAGCAGTGAAGGGGGATGCACGCTAACGGTAGACCACTGAGGGATGTGGTAAAACGGTTAGACTAAACAGCTGCACTTTGTCATGAACAAGAAATTGGATAGGATAAGGGAAACCAATAAGGCAAGAAATAAACATGGGTAAGGGGCGCTGAAGAAAGAGTAAGGGGAAAAGTAAACAAGTGCGCAGAGTTACGAATATTTGTGATAGGTTTGAAGTTTTGCATTCTAAGCCAATAAAGTAAAAGGGGAAGAACCGAGAGACTAAAAGAAACTGTATAAAAATGTGCTAATCTTATTCTGGGGTGTGCCTACTTTGGGTTACCCAGTCTTGCAAGAACACATGAATGAAAGCTGCTTCGGAATTTGACTCTGACTAAAATTATTTGACAGTGAGCTTCATTTCTCACATATGGAAGAAAACTATATACATTGTACATACATTTCGAGAGACATTTGTGCAACCTCAGGAAAAAATGACATAGGAGATGAATTTTTTTATTCTCCCAAGAACATGCAACTGATTCATCTTTTATCATGAATTGTACTTGTGAAGGGGAAAAATACGTGAATGAGAAGCTACATATGAAAAAAAAATCTATCTAGCATCTAAAGTCTTTGCAGTTAGGAAACAATGTGTCTTGTTTGAATCTTAATTTATTGTATTCTGAGCAAGGGAGAAAACCTCCAGATTTAAGGTTACTGGAAGGCTGGCTTTTTGAAATTGATTACTTACTTCACAGATTTTAAATACTACTTTGAAATCCTCCAAGTGTTTATTTTGAAGAGTAAACTGATGGCAAAACATGAAAGTTGTTGCATTTGGCAGGAGAATGCAATAATGCTTATGTATCAAAAACTTTCTGCCTGTTACTTGCTCTAACAATCCATTGGTCCTGGATAACTATCACTCTTCCCAACTGCATCACAGGTTAATGCTTGTAGTTGACTATAGTGCAGTTCATGGACAGCACACTGAAAAATGGTTTGAACCAATGTTTTGCTGTCTTTTTCTATTCACCAATTCCTCCAGTTGTGTCTAATACAATGCACAATGGAATGCATTAAAATGGTTTGTAAGTCATGGATTGTGAAAAAATTGAACAACAGCAATTATCATGGTGTGCATCACTTATAGTTGTTAAGAGTTTAGAAAACAAATAGATTGATGCATCTCCTTGATTCTGAAAGTCTTTTCACCCAATACAAATTCAGTTTATGCTTTATGGATTTTGCTTGCCCTCAAGTGAACAGGCTGAAAACACTGTCTAAATAGCCAGGTTAATTCTACAGCATCATTAGTTTCACTTTCATGGATGCTCAGATCATTTGATAACATTACAGGTGTGATAGTGTTTGTTATTTTCACCTCATAAAATCATTTCTGAAAGAATAGTAACACCACAGCTTTCAGTAAAACTAACAGACAGCGAGCACATCTAGTATCCAAAGCGCATCTGCACCCTTTATGTCTACTCTTATAGAAACCATTAAGGCTATTTTGTGAGTAAGCTGTGAAGGTTTTACTAATAATGAGTTTGAACTGCAGTTGGAATCATAGTGAAAGCAAAGTTTAGAAATATTACAAGACAGAGCAGATGTTGGAATGTGAGTTGAATATAAAGTATTTTCTTGTTGCTGCAAAATGTGTTCTGCACAGATGTCAGAGGGAATGGCAGCAGATTTCCACCCTTGATAGGGATGCAATAGCGTTTGTCAAAGTATTTGTCAGAGTTTTGATGTTGTTTGAGATGAATAAAATCCACAGATAATATTCTAAGCTGACATGAGTTCACAAAAGAATCCCAAAATGTTGCAGTGCAGTAGGAGTACATTCAGCCTGTCATGACAGCCTCTGACCTTTGAATTGGCATTATGACCTAATGCAATCGATTGCTTTTTTCCCACATTCTTGCACATCCAAATTAATTGTCCAATGCCCTCTTGAATGTCTTAAGTGAACTTGCCTCCAGCCAATTTCAAGCAATACAGTCCATATTCCAATTATTTGATGTGAGAAGGTGTTTGCTCTCTTATCACTTGTTCCATTTGCAACACATGGCTCTGGGCTTTATCTCTTAGTACCTTTGCTTAACAAAAAAATGTCAAAAATCTTAAGTTCAAAATTAACAACTGATCTAGCATAAACTATCATTTGTGGAAGAGAGTTTCAAATGTAGAGAAATGCTTCCTAATGTGTTGCCTGAATGGCCAAGCCCTAATTTGGAGACCACACCTCCAGTTCTAGAATCTCCAACCAGTTTAAATAGTTTATATTTATCTGCCCTGTTTGCATTGACTGTAACAAAGTCAGCCAGGTGGACCTCATAGAATATCAGTTCCCTTTTTGGGGCTGTTAATCTGGATCAATCAGGGAGCCCAGGTGACAGATAAAAAAAAGAGTGTCAGATCTTCTGACGTGCTGAGTTGGCTCTGAGGGAGTTGGACCAGTGTCAAGGACTTCTCACATGTAATTAAAGAATCACTTTGTCGTAGAATCATAGAGATGTACAGCATGGAAACAGACACTTTGGTCCAAACCATCCATGCCGACCAGATATCCCAACCCAATCTAGTCCCACCTGCCAGTACCTGGCCCATATTCCTCCAAACCCTTCCTATTCATATACCCATCCAAATGCCTCTTAAATGTTACAATTGTACCAGCCACCACCCCTCCCTCTGGCAGCTCATTCCATACACGTACCACCACCTGCGTGAAATCGTTGCCTCGTAGGTCTCTTTTATATCTTTCCCCTCTCACCCTAAACCTATGCCCTCTAGTTCTGGACTCCATGACCCTAGGGTAAAGACTTTGTCTATTTATCCTATCCATGCACCTCGTGATTTTGTAAACCGCTATACGGTCACCCTTCAATCTTCAACGCTCCAGGGAAAACAACCCCAAGCCTGTTCAGCCTCTCCCTATAGCTCAAATCCTCCAACCCTTGCAACATCCTTGTAAATCTTTTCTGAACCCTTGCAAGTTTCATGACATATTTCTGATAGTAAGGAGACCAGAATTGCATGCAATATTCCAACAGTGGCCTAACAAATGTACAGCTGTAACATGACCTCCCAACACCTGTACTCAATACTCTGACCAATAAAAGAAAGCAGACCAAACGCCTTCTCACTATCCTATCTACCTGTGACTCCATTTTCAAGAAGCTATGAACCTGCACTCCAAGGTCTATTTGTTCAGCAACTCTCCCTAGGACCTTACCATAAAGTGTATAAGTCCTGCTAAGATTTGCTTTGCCAAAATGCAGCACCTTACATTTATCTGAATTAGCCTCTATCTGCCACTTCTCAGCCCATTGGCCATCTGGTCAAGATCCTGTTGTAATCTCAGGTAACCGTCTTCGCTGTCCACTACACCTCCAATTTTGGTGTCATCTGCAAGCTTACTAATTATACCTCTTATGCTCACATCCAAATCATTTATGTAAATGAGATAAAGTACTGGACCCAGCACCGATTTTTGTGGCACCCCACTGGTCACAGGCCTCCAGTCTGAAAAACAACCCTCCGCCACCATTCTCTGTCTTCTATCTTTGAGCCAATTCTGTATCCAAATGGCTAGTTCTCCCTGCATTCCGTGAGATCTAACCTTGCTAACCAGTCTCCTATGGGAAACCTTGTCGAACGCCTTACTGAAGTCCATGTAGATCACATCTACTGCTCTGCTCTTATTAATCCTCTTTGTTACTTCTTCAAAAAACTCAATCAAGTTTGTGAGACATGATTTCCCATGCACAAAGCCATATTGACTATACATAATCAGTCCTTGCCTTTCCTGAAAATGTGTTGCTGGAAAAGCGCAGCAGGTTAGGCAGCATCCAGGGAACAGGAGAATCGACGTTTCGGGCATAAGCCCTTCTTCAGGAAGCCCTTCTCCTTGCCTTTCCAAATACATGTACATCTTGTCCCTCAGGATTCCTTCCAACAACTTGTCCATCACCGACGTCAGGCTCACTGGTCTATAGTTCGCTGGCTAGTCCATACCACCCTTCTTAAACAGTGGCACCATGTTTGCCAATCTCCAGTCTTCCTGCACCTCACCTGCGACTATCGATGATACAAATATCTCAGCAAAAGGCCCATCAATCACTTCTCTAGCTTCCCAGAGTTCTAGGGTACACCTGATCAGATCTTGGGGATTTATCCATCGTTATGCGTTTCAAAACATCCAGCGCTTCCTCCTTTGTAATATGGACATTTTGCAAGGTGTCACCATCTATTGCCCTACATTCTTGTATCTTCCATATCCTTTTCCACAGTAAATACTGATGCAAAATACTTGCTTAGTATCTCCTCCATTTTCTGTAGCTCCACACAAAGGCTGCTTTGCTGCTCTTTGAGGGGCCCTATTCTCTCCCTAGTTCCCTTTTGTCCTTAATGTATTTGGAAAAACCCTTTGGATTCTCCTTAAAGCGATTTCATGTCCCCTTTTTGCCCTCGTGATCTCCCTCTTAAGTGTACTCCTACTGCCTTTATACTTTCTAAGGATTCACTCGATCTATCCTGTCTATACCTTACATATGCTTCCTTCTTTTTCTTAACCAAACCCTCAATTTCTTTAGTCATCCAGCATTCCCTACACCTACCAGCCTTTCCTTTCACCCTAACAGGAATATATTTTCTCTGGATTCTCGTTATCTCATTCCTGAAGGCTTCCCATTTTCCAGTAGTTCCTTTACCTGTGAACATCTGCCCCCAATCAGCTTTTGAACATTCTTGCCTAATACCATCAAAATCAGCCTTTCCCCAATTTAGAACTTCAACTTCTGGATCTGTGACAGGATAATTTCTGTAATCTAGCTTCATAACCCCTGAAGTCCAGCATCATTATTTTAAGTTATGTTGTACTCCCTCCAAGGCCAATATATCATTCCTAAAAGTACTGTGCCCAGACCTTCTCATAGAGCGCCAAATGAGGTCTATCCAGGTTTTGTATAGTGGCAGCATAACCTCTGCATCCTGATAATCCAACCCTCTCGATATAAAGACCAGCATTCCATTAGCTTTCTCAATTATTTTCTGCTCTTGTTCATGACATTTTTAAGATCTTTGCACTTGAACCCCAAGTCTCTTTAGATAACCTTTGTATTTAACTTCATACCATCTGGAAAGTGCCCTGATCTCTCCTCTTTCAGTCCAAAATGGATAACCTCATTCCTGCTTATATTAAAATGCATTTGACACAGTTTTGCCCATTCACTTAGACTCCCAATATTCCTTTGTAATTTTATGCTAATCTCTATGCTGTCCATAATCCTGCCCAACATTGATGTCATCAGCAAATTTGCCTATATGACTTTGTATGCCATTAAGTTGCTAATAAATAATGCAATTAATTGAAGCCCTAACACAGTTCCTTATGGGACACCACAAGTCACATTGTGCTCCTTGTAAAAGCATGAGTGGTTTCATCGTCAAGATTTTTATTTTTGCTTGACATTGTTAAATGATGCAACAACCAGTAGTGATTACCATTGTATTTAATATAATTGAAGACATGAAGCTTTTGTCAAAATAAGTTGCATGCAAACAAAGAAAAATGCATTCCTTTTAATAAACATTTACATTTACAGTTATTAATGGGAACTTGTATTCATACAGTACTTTTATCTTTATAAAACATCCCTTAAATCCTAATGGTGGACCAATTGAACCATACTGGAACATAGTGCCTGACACTTAATTTCAAATAAAGTAATAAGGTACGGTCTAGGCTATCTCATTTTTTATATTTTAATGGGGTTTTGTTTGGTCCATATTAGTTACTGCAACAATTAACAATGTTAATTATCTTGTGACAGAATTCCTATTTTGATCTTGTAAAACTGGAGTTCATCCTAAACTTGGCTGCCCATATTCTAACCTGCACTAAGTCCCCTTCAGTCACATCACAGTAATGTTCACAAACTAAATTTGACACAACCCATAAGGAAAGATTACAACAGTGAGATAACTGTGTGTCAAAATAGAGAAACAAAAACAAGAGGCTAGAATTGGAGAGGCGTGCAGATTTCAGAACGTTTGTGGAGCACCTGGAAATCCCAGGGATGAGCAAGGCCAAGGAGAGACTTGAAAGTGGGGCATTACTGGACTGGGAGGCAATGTAGGTAAGTGAATAAAAGGGACTTGGTGCTCGTTAGAATTTGGCAGTAGAGTTTAGGATGGGGTCAGATTATACAAGATTGAAAATGGGAGGCCTGCTACAGGATTTTTAGAGTTGTTAATTCTCAAGGTAACTGTTATGGACCAGACCAAACATCCTCAAAATATATCAAGGAGATATTTTTAAATAAAATAAAAAGACAGTCTCTAGGCTAGGTAAAAGACCCTGTCTCCCGGTATGATTCCATTAGTCCACCACTAGGTTTTAAGCAAAGCACACTTCATTCTTACAACACAATTAAAATATAAACAAAAATTACAAACTGACATAGCTTTAACTCTATTGAGATACTTAATAAAATAATATACTTTTTAACAATGAATTATCATTTGTTCCAAAACAGCAGCATCCCATAAAGATAAATTCAGATTGTCCTTATGCATCAACTCCCTTCCAGTCAAGGAGAAAGGTAGACCAAAAGATATAATCCAGCAGCAGAGGGAGAGAACTCAATGTTTTTGGTGCAGTGGAGAGACAGAGCTGTATCTATCAGCTCAAATACCGACTGAAAGCACAATTAAAACCCTGAGTCTGAGATAGCCCAACTCCACCCACTCATGTTTCCTTAATTTACTTTAATAAAACACAGAAAGCTCAAAGCTGTTTACTCAGTGCTTCTGAAGCAAACATTTCACCATCAGCAGCAATATCTTTCTGCAAGAGAAACAGCACACAACAAATCTGTCTTAAAGGCACAGTACAATCACAGTAACAAAGACACAGACAATGACTGAGTCATGGACAGAGTTCGGTAATGAAATGGATTTAGAAGTTGGCAGATTTGCAACATAATGCGTATGTGCTTATTCACTGACCCAAGAATAAAATACTGTACTGAAGTTGCAAAGTGTCTCCTTCAGCATCAGACAATTACAAAAATGCTGGATGGAGTTTGTGACTCAGAAATGGGGACTGCAAATTCTGCTGTACTAATATCGAGAGGCGGTCGTTTATGCTTATCCAGAGCTAGATATCAAACAACTAGTCTGACTACTTAGAGATAGTATAACAGTCAAGAGAGGTAGAGATGAGGCAGAGCTGCTTGTTATGTATGTATATGGAACCTGACATTTGTGGTTTTGGATGATGTCACAGAAAGCTATGAGAAATGGATGGGTCACTAAGAGGTGACAGTTCTCAATAACTAACATCAAAACACACACTAGATTTAAAGCCAATAAAAGCTGAAAACATCAAAAACTGTAAAATTTGATTGTGTTTTAATGCAACCATTTTTACAGTTTTCCACCAGACAATTTAATGCAGTGTTTACCACTAATTACCTATGCCAAACTCTAGTCACTGAAAAAAGTGCCTTGGGACAGGATGCATTTACTCTAGCTTAATTATCTGCCTTGGTGTTGTGGTAGAATTCTTATTTTTGAGTTAGAAGGTCATGAGTTCAAAACCAATTCCAGGTAGCTAAGCATGTAATCTGGGTTTGCATTTTCACAAAGTCTTGAAGGAATGCTACACTGTTAGAAATACCATCTTTTTCTAAAATACCATAAGACAATAACAATGGTAGTCAGAAGGAATACATTAGAATGTACTAAAGATTGAAATGGAAGCTATCATACTGGAGCGAATAGATCAGTTAGCTCACTAAGAACAAATGATGACAAAATATGGTAGGTGCAATGCCAAAATCAAAAGGATGGAAAAAACAAATATTTGTGAGGATAAAGAGCATATAAAGAAGAAAATTCAAGATTATAATAAGGAAAGCACTCATACGATGCTACATTCCATTCATTTGCCTGTGTGCTTCAGAAATTAAAGAACAGTGAGTCAGCGAGTCATATAGCACAAATCATTTGGCCCATTATGCCTATGCCAACAAACAATCACCAAAATATACCAATCCCATTTACCTGCACAGGATCCTTATCCGACTATGCCTTGGCATTTTAAATGCTTGTCCAGATGCTTCTTAGATGTTGCAAGAGTACTTGCCTCTCAAGCTGCAACATTCCATATTTCTACCATTCTCTAAGTGAATGTTTCCTCAGATCTCCTAAAAATTACTTAATCTTCACCTTAAATATATGTACTCTGGTCTTAGACATAACTGCCAGAGGAAAAAGATAACCCCATATGTGCCTCTCATAATTTTGTAGACTTCAATCTGATTCCCCACCCTTAAGCCTCCTCTGCTCCAGGGAAATCAAACCCAATCTATCCAGTCTCTCCTCATAACTGAGACTTCCCATTCCAGGTAACATCCCAGTGAATCTCCCCTGCACCCTCTCCAGTGCAACCATGTCCTTCCAATAGTATGGCAACCAGAACTGCATCTGTAGCCTAACCAATGCTCTATAAAGTTGCAAAAAGACTTCCCTGCTCCTATATTCTATGCTACCATGTCCTTCCAATAGTATGGCAACCAGAACTGCATCTGTAGCCTAACCAATGCTTTATAAAGTTGCAAAAAGACTTCCCTGCTCCTATATTCTATGCTACAGCTAATGAAGGCCTATATACCTGTGCTGACACCTTCAGGGGTCTATGGACTTATACACCAAGGTCACTTTGTTCCTAAATACTCCCTAGGATCCAACCATTCATTGTGTAAATCCTTCTGTTATCATGCATCACCTCACACTGAGTAAGGATCTATGTATGAAATGTGGATACTAAGACATTCTTGCAAACTCATATAGAGACCATCGGATAATTGAAGTGGTCGTAAAATTGCAGAAGCAAAAATAACTCTTAAAAACAGACATACAGAGAAGAAAATGCCAGTATTGCAGCCATTTGATCATAGCTAAAAACCTACAAAGATCTCCTGTAAAGGCCAAAGTGGAGTACAGCAGAAAGAGGGGTCAACCATGGTGTAGTTGGATGATGGGTCTCACAAAGAAGGTATAGTGGATATGAGGATGGTGTAAGACTGACAAGCATGACATACAATGACAGCCGCAGTTAAAACAAATCCTTGCTCCTGCTCGAGTAGACATCCAAGGTTCTACTTCATTGTTGAAAATGTGTTGCTGGAAAAGCGCAGCAGGTCAGGCGGCATCCAAGGAACAGGAGAATCGATGTTTCGGGCATAAGCCCTTCTTCAGGAATGAGGAAAGTGTGTCCAGCAGGCTAAGATAAAAGGTAGGGAGGAGGGACTTGGGGGAGGGGCATTGGAAATGCGATAGGTGGAGGGAGGTCAAGGTGAGGGTGATAGGTCAGA
>NC_057711.1:107208961-107292369 GCF_004010195.1 Chiloscyllium plagiosum | reverse complement strand
GGTTGGGTTGGTTGGTGCGGGTGTCCCAGAGGTGTTCTCTGAAATGTTCCGCAAGTAGGCGGCCTCACTCCCCGATATAGAGGAGGCCACATCGGGTGCAGTGGATGCAATAGATGATGTGTGTGGAGGTGCAGGTGAATTTGTGGCGGATATGGAAGTGTCCCTTGGGGCCTTGGAGGGAAGTAAGGGGGGAGGTGTGGGCGCAAGTTTTGCATTTCTTGCGGTTGCAGGGGAAGGTGCCGGGAGTGGAAGTTGGGTTGGTGGCGAGTGTGGACCTGACGAGGGAGTCACTGTTCAAAGCAAAGAGGGGGACATCTGAATCAGCCAGTATTTGTTTCTCAACCACATCGATAAAGCAGACTCATGAACTCAAAATAGTGCAGTACTGACAGAATGCTGCCATGGTGAAGTTTTCATCTTTAACTGATGTTCAGTTCGACGTAGAAGGTCCCATTGCATCCTTCAAAACAGACTTTCAGCACAGGCAATATTTCATCCTCATTCAGCATAATTAGAACACATTTACTGATGATTCATATCATTGCTGTTTTTGAGATTCTGCTACATGCTAACTGGTTGCCGCGGTTCTCTGCATAACAATACTAGTAACTCTTCAAAATTAAAAGGCTGTTGAGTGTTTTAATGTATCTTGGAGTGTTATATTCTATGCTTTGGAGAATCACAAAGCTGATACCTCCCCCTTGAAGTGTGGGGGAGATCTTGTTTTGCTTTGAAAATGCATGTTGGTTAACCTAATTTCAAGGCCAGAGTTCAATCAATCCAACCATTTCTGCGTTATTTCTTAGTGCTCATCTGTCATTGCCCCCCAAAAAAGTCAATTCTGACCAAAGAAAGTTCACCTCAGGTTAATGAACTGTTTCCACAAGCAAACTAAAGTTGAATTTGGCCAGCTGTCCCAATTGCTGTGGAAATTGCAACATATTGTTAACATTTACCTTACATTACCTTAAATCGAAAACAAACTGCATATTTGACACTTGATACAGACTATTGATGGGGTGGGAGTGATTATGAAAGAATGGCCTTATTAAAATGCTCAGATGTTAATCAATGCAGAAGCAGCCAATCTCTAAAGCTCAGAGGTGAGATTTTACATATTCTCAGTCAGCCATAATTCAGATTTTAGCACTTTTAGTGCCGAGTGTCAAGATTGTGGGTTCAAATCCCACACCAGTGTAAAAATCAAAGTTGCTACTTCTGTGCAGTGTAGGAAAAAGTGCTACACTATTTAAGTTGCCATCGTTTGGATGTAACATTACTCTGAGACTCTGTCTGCTTTCTCAGATGGCTATATAGGAACGCATGGCACTATTTTGAAAGAGAAGGAGCTCTTTTTGGTTTCTTCACCAATATGTATCCTTCAATCTATATCTCAAATACAGATTACCTGGTCACTGCCACAAAGTAGAAGACCAGGTGGCGGTGGAGGGTTGCTTTTCAGACTGGAGACCTGTAACTAGTGGTGTGCTGCAAGGATCAGTGCTGGGTCCACTGCTTTTCTTCATATATATATAAATGATTTGGATTTGAACATAAGTGAACATATAATTAGTAAGTTTGCAGTTGACATGAAAATTGGAGATGTAGTGAACAGCAAAGAAGGTTACCCCAGAGTACAACCGGATCTTGATCAGACGGGCCAATGGGCTGAGGAGTGGCAGGTGGAGTTTAATTTAGATAAATGCGAGGTGCTGCATGTTGAAAAGGCAAATCAGGGCAGGACTTATACACTTTATGGTAAGGTCCTGGGGAGTGTCGCTAAACAAAGCAACCTTGGAGTGCAGGTTCATAGTTCCTTCAAAGTGGAGTCGCAGGTAGATTAGATTACTTACAGTGTGGAAACAGGCCCTTCGGCCCAACAAGTCCACACCGACCCGCCGAAGCGCAACCCACCCATACCCCTACATTTACCCCTTTAACCTAACACTACAGGCAATTTAGCATGGCCAATTCACCTGACCCGCACATCTTTGGACTGTGGGAGGAAACTGGAGCACCCGGAGGAAACCCACGCAGACACGGGGAGAATGTGCAAACTCCACACAGTCAGTTGCCTGAGTTGGGAATTGAACCCGGGTCTCTGGCGCTGTGAGGCAGCAGTGCTAACCACTGTGCCACCGTGCCGCCCACATAGGATAGTGAAGAAGGTGTTTAGTATGCTTTCCTGTAAAGGTCAGAACATTTAGTATAGGAGTTAGGGGGTCATGTTGCAGCTGTACAGGACATTGGTTAGGCCACTATTGGAATACTCTTTGCAATTCTGGTCTCCCTACTTTTGGAAGGATGTTGTGAAACTTGAAAGAGTTCAGAAAAGATTTAGAAGGATGTTGTCAGAGTTGAAAGATTTGAGGCATAGGGAGAGGCTAAACAGGGTGGGGCTGTAACCTCTGGAGCGTCAGAGGCGGAGGGTGACCTGAAAGAGGTTTTAAGATCATGAGGAGCATGGATAGAGTAAATAGACAAGGTCTTTTCCCGGGGGTGAGGAGCCCAGAACTGGAGGGCATAGGTTTAGGGTGAGAGGGGAAAAATTCCAAAGGGACCTAAGGGACACCTTTTTCACACAAAGGATGGTGCGTGTATGGAATGAGCTGCCAGTGGTGAAGACTGATACAATCACAACTTTAAAAGGTATCTGGATGGGCACATGAAGAGGAAGAGCTTAGAGGGAAATGGGCCAAGTGCTGGCAAATGGGACTAGATTAATTTATGATATCTGGTTGGCATGGCCAAGTTGGACCAAAGCATCTGTTTCTGTGTGGTGCATCTCCATGACTGTCATGGGAAGAGGATGTTAGGGGAAGGCAGAGCATAGCTTTCAGAAGTAATCCACTTGTCCTCTTTCCCTACACCTTTGACTATTTCAAGCTTTGGTAATTAGAAAGATGGTGAGTTGAGTCCCTTAAGTGACAATAAGTAGAGCAGTTAATTGCGGACAATTTGAGAATTTTCCAAATGGTCAAACTCATCCAATATTTAATTGATGAAATGTTGAGAAGCAGGTCTGTATTTCTCTGAGACAACCTGCCCAATTATTCACCTATCTTATCATATCCAGGGGGGAAAATAGGGCAATTAATCTTTCCTGGTCTCCCACTTCTTCTCCTTTTGTTCATTTCTTCCTCCACTCTCATCCTTTCACCATCTATCTTAAACTTTCTCTGTACTTGCTTAAAACATTTTACAATTCTAGTGAAAAATAATCAACCTAAAAAGTTAACTTTCACTGCAGATTCCACTTTCTGCTTTTATTTTAGATTTCCACTCTCTAAAACAGTTTCCTTTTGATGTTGAGTATTATTGCCGAATTCAGTATCCTCAGGTCAAGAGTGGAATATAAGCTTGAATTCCCACTATGCAAGTGATGATAACTGCTCAGCGATTCCTGTTACATGCCTACATGCGTGGGTGTTCATCAACAGCAGAATCAGATTTGTATGTGATGGCTCCTTAAGGCAATGAAAGAAGGGCTCCCCTATGATCTCAGGACAATTCAAACTGTTTATTGTCCATCAAATTCTTTCAATCTGCATGCTGCACCGAAGGAAACACGGGAGCCAATTTGCACGAAGTCACACAAACAGCAATGTGATAATAACCAGATTATCTGCTTTTGTGATATGTGTTGAGAGATAACTATTGTTTCTATTAAATATCCTCAACATAGCACCTGAGATTTTTGTGTCCACGTTTGACAGCAGGTTGGATTTTAAATTAGCTCTCAAAACAGATTTTGTAAAATCCTGGACACCCTTCAGGCACTGCACTATTATCAAGAATGTTATGGCTATATCTGTTTTAATTCAGAAGCAACAGAGTTACCACTGAGCTAAAATTCAGACTCAAGCTGAAGCTAGAGCTGCCTTTGACAAGTGGGCCACATCTGCGATATCTTCATTCTAGCCAGGTGGAAGCATGCTGGAGTCAGGCCATCTACCTCCAGGGGCAGTTCAGACGTGGATGTAGAGCTAGATGAGTACTGAGGAAGATTGGTTAGAAGGCCCGCTTCAATTAAGACACTTTGGCCCAGTTGTATGAAAGTCTCAAACACCATGTAGTCCCCATAAAGTCTCCATGCCCTTCACACCTCCAAGTCTTCTCAGATCTCCATGTTGCCTCCAAGCTATGTCAATAATCACCCACCCAGAATTAATTATGGGAAGAATTCAAGAGCCATGTGGCTGTAAATTGTTAGGTGATAAGTTCTCCTGAGAGAATGATCACTCCAGAATCTTGATACAGAAAAGAAAGAAAAAAAATCATTAACCCCATTAAAAATTAAGTTCCTCAGACTGTTCATCTGATGGTTAAAGAAAAAAAAAGATCTTCTATTCACTAAACAGATTAAAGACAACTGGCAGTTTTAAAAGGTTATTAAACAATCAATTGAAATGTGAACCTTGTTCCCTCCCAAGCTAAGTACTTTTGGAGCTCTTGAAACTCAGCCAAGCATTCATCATTGAATGCTGTTAATATGAACTCTTGGCTAATCAATTAACTGTAGCGATCTTTGTCTGTTTTTTCAATCTAACAAAACTAAAAAGACTGTTATTTTGTTATATTTAATGAGTCAGTGATCTAATTTACTTCAGATCAAGACACTTAATTATATTTCATCAATCGTTGAAGAGAGGTTTTACCTACTCCATAAGATTGTGGTTCCTACACTGCAGCCCTTGGAACAGTAAAAAGGAGATCTTTTTAAACTTAGTATTACGTTTAATGGCCCTGCTGAGTTCAGATGTACCACCCACATGATTTACATCCCGTGTTCTTTGGACTGCCAACATCAGTGGGATACATTCGAAATATGAGCGAGATTTCCATAACCAGGTTCCACCTGCAATTTTGAAATGTCTCTGAAGTCAGCCTGATTCCTCAAAAATCCCATCCTCCGAGTCAATACTCACACATACAAAACTGTCTTTTAAGGTACAATCACATTCCTTGTGAATATACCACCAGGTGCCATAAAGAGCCTGAATGTCATTATTCACAGCCTGACATCAAGGAAACAATAAAAGGAATTAGTGTTGTCAGATGCTGCCCAAAATGTCTTATGAATAACTGCATTTATGGTGATTTATGGAGTTCAGAAAGATGGAAAGAGCAGGTAGAGCAGCAGACCCTTCCACAATCTGTTGATTCTGGTTCATCCCCAAACCCCATCCAGAAATGGGTGGTAAGGTGGCTAGAGAGTTGGCATCTCCTCCACCCTCTTACCGCCGGCCTCCCTCCTCCCCTGCCTCACCTCCCTGGCCCATCATCAGCAGTGCATGCATTTATAGTGGCTTTACCACACATGGAACACAGCGATGTAATTGCCAGATGTGAGGTCACCTCCTCTAACACATTCTATCACTGCCAGGTAGCATTACTGGCTGCATTAGTGAATGCATGGCACCTTTACTTCATTATGAAGAATCACTCTGTTAGGGTATAGAGCCTGAAAGTGACTCACATTTTTGGAGTTCTGCTTCAACAGTGAGTCAATGTGTGTCATGGGCCAAAAATAGGGAGTGGGATTAATTGGATAACCCTTTGAAGAAACCAGTGTAGTCACATTGGCCTCCATCTCCATTGTCTTCCATCTGTGCTGTAGGATTTTTTGATTCTATGAATCCTAGTTACTTGACATTGGTGTAGTGTAGGAAGTGCAAATGACCCAAGTCCTAAGATGTAGAAGCTACTGGTTTACAAACATTAGCATCTGCTTTGTCAAAGATGCTCATAATTTATATTGGCTAGCCTCTGCAATCTATTAAATTGATCTGATTTAATTCATAATCAAGTGATTACACCAATTTATAAACTGTATACAATGTAACAATGATACTTCCTCAGATTCAATATAGAAACTGCACACGGCTAATTAATTTGAAGAAAATCATATTGTACCAGTGGTATCATATGCAAATACAGCTATATAAATACCCAAAGTATCAAACATAATCCATCTACTGTAGATTCCCTTCATGCAATTTTATTTCCTAGCTGTAACAAAAAGAAATTGCTGGAGAAACTCAGCAGATCTGGCAGCAATCTGGGGAGAGAAAGCATTTCAAGCTCTGTGACGCTTTTTCAGGACTAAAGTTTCTCCAGTAATTTCTGCTTTTCAGATTTTCAGCATCCACAGTTCTTTGCTTTTTGTTTGCTATTTCCTAGCTAACTGCTGATAAAATCATGCATAGTCACCGGTATATCATAAAATGCTTAATCGCCTTTCTCACAGATATTATCCAGCTCCCATTCAAAAGTCCAATTTGCTGGTCAAGGACGATATCACAACTGTGTTAAAGGAGCACACTATGGAGGTCTTGGGTGGTGAGGCATTGTGGGTGGAGCTGAGAAATAGGAAGGGTGCAGTTACATTGTTGGGGCTGTACTGCAGGCCTCCCAACAGTGAGCGTGAGGTAGAAGAACAAATAGGTAAACAGATTATGGAAAGATGTAGAGGCAATAGGGTAGTGGTGATGGAAGATTTTAATTTTCCCAACATTGACTGGGATACACTTAACGTCAAAGGTCTGGTTGGGGTAGAATTTGTAAGAAGCTTCCAGGAGAGTTTTCTAGAGCAGTATGTCAACAGTCTGACAAGGGAAGGGGCCATATTGGACCTGGTACTGAGGAACAAGCCAGGACAGGTCATAGAAGTTGCGGTGGGGGATTTCTTTGGGAACAGTGACCACAATTCTGTAAGTAGATAAAGAAAGAGAGTGGTCCTGAGAGAAGAATACTGAACTGGGCCAAGGCCAATTATATCAAAATTAGGCAGGAACTGGGAAATGTGGATTGGACACAGCTATTTGAAGGGAAGTCCACATTTGAAATGTGGGAGGCTTTCAAAGATAGGTTAAAGATAGTGCAGGATAGGCATGTCCCGTTGAAGGCAAAGGATAGGAAGGGCAATTTCGTGAACCGTACAGGAGAAATTGTATGCCTAGCCAAGAGGAAAGGGAAAGCATACATAAGATTTAGGCAGCTAAGAACAGAACAGGCCCTGGAGGAATATAGCAAGAGTAGGACAAGTCTTAACCGAGGAACCAAGCGGGCTAAAAGAGGTCATGAAATAGCTTTAGTAAGCAGAATTAAGAAGAATAAAATGCTTTGGGATTCTCATGTAAGAAACAAATGGGTAACTAGAGAAAGGATTGGTCCACTAAAGGATAACGAAGGAAGACAGTGTGTCGAACCTGAGAGAATGGGTGAGATTCTGAATGATTACTTTGCATCAGTGTTCACGAAGGAGAGGAACATGATCAATGTTGAGATTAGACATAAGTAGGGAAGATGTGTTGGGTAGACTAAAAGTTATTAGGGTGGACAAATCCCCAGGACCAGATTGGATCTATCCAAGGTTGCTGAGGGAGGCAAGAAAGGAAATAGCTGGGGCCCTGCGAGGTATCTTTGTGGCATCCTTAAATACAGGTGAAGTGCCGGAGGACTGAGGGTTGCTCATGTTGGCCCCTGTACAATAAGGGTAGTAGGGATATTCCGGGTAACTACAGACCAGTGAACCCGACGTCGATGGTGGGAAAGTTGCTGGAGAAGATACTGAGGGATAGGATCTATCTATATTTAGAAAAGAATGGGCTTATCAGTGATAAACAACATGGTTTTGTGCGGGGGAGATTGTGCCTTACCAACTTAATAGAATTCTTCGAGGAAGTGACCAAGTTGATAGATGAAGGAAGGGCTGTTGATGTCATATACATGGACTTTAGTAAGGCGTTTGATAAGGTTCGCAGCAGGTCAGGCAGCATCCAAGGCGCTTTTCCAGCAACACATTTTCAGCTCTGATCTCCAGCATCCGCAGTCCTCACTTTCTCCTCATTTGATAAGGTTCCCCATGGTAGACTAATGGAGAAACTGAAGTCATATGGTGTGCAGGATGTTCTAGCTAGGTAGATAAAGAACTGGTTGAGCAGCTGGAGACAGAGAATAGTAGCTGAAGGGAGTTTCTCGAAATGGAGAAAGGTGACCACAATGGTGTTCCACAGGGGTCAGTGTTGGGGCCACTGTTGTTTTGTAATATCCATAAATGATCTGGAAGAGGGCACTGTTGGTATGATCAGCAAGTTTGCAGATTACACGAAGATTGATGGAGTAGCAGAAAGAGGACTGTCAGAGAATACAGGAGGATATAGATAGACTGGAGAGTTGGGCGGAAAAGTGGCAGACGGACTTCAATCCAGACAAACGTGAGGTGATGCATTTAGGCAAGACTAATTCTAGAGTGAATTATACAATGAACGGAAGAGCCTTGAGAAAAGTTGATAGGCAGAGAGATCTTGGAGTGCAGGTCCATTGTACGCTGAAGAGTGCTGCACAGGTGGATAGAGTGGTCAAGAAGCATATAGTATGCTTGCCTTCACTGGATGGGGTATTGAGTATAGGAGCTGGCAAGTCATGTTAACATTGTACAAGACATTGCTTCGGCCGCATTTAGAATACTGTGCACAGTTCTGGTTGCCACATTACCAAAAGGATGTGGACGCTTTGGAGAGGGTGCAGAGACGTTTTACGAGGATGTTGCCTGGTATGGAAGGTGCTAGCTATGAAGAAAGGTTGAGTAGGTTAGGTTTATTTTCATTAGAAAAAAGGAGATTGAGGGGGGACCTGATTGAGGTTTATAAAATCATGAAGGATATAAATAGGGTGGATAGAATCAAGCTTTTTCCCAGGGTGAAGGATTCAATAACGAGAGGTCACACTTTCAAGGTGAGAGGTGGTAAGTTTAAGGGGGATACGCGTGGCAAGTACTTCATACAGAGGGTGGTGGGCATTTGGAACGCGTTGCCAGCCGAGGTGGTAGATTCATTTAAGATGCATCTGGATAAATGCATGAGTAAGTGGGGAGTAGAGGGATACAGATGCTTAGGAATTGACCAACAGGTTTAGACCGTACATTTGGATCGGCTCAGGCTTGGACGGCCGTAAATTTTCTTTGTTCTTTATAAATGACACTCTGTTGGAATTTATTCTAAATACTCACTGATCAATACAAGAAATATTCTTCTGAATCTCTACACTTAGTTGGGACTTTGCTTACATTGCTCATGTTCTAGTCCACAGCTCCTTTATTAAAGTAATTGCTTTTTAAAAGTAGTATACATATTTCATTACATTAAAAATCTATTTAGAAATACAATATAATTTTTCGCTCCATTCCTTCACTTCATCTTCCCGCAATTCAGCAATGGTTCTGAATTTGAAATGTTTTATAACTCTCACAAGTGGATGGAAAAAATAAAATCCAGCCTTTAAAGTCTAAATTCCAAACATTTCTACCTCTCAACCTTCAAAAGAAAGTTGTATATATAGCAAACATAAAATATTTTCCAAGTGTTTACTCCTTAGGAAGTTCTTATAAGATGTACAGGCAGGAGAAAAAGTAGTTGGCAGATTAAGGAGGGATACTGTCATTGGTTTTGCAAATGCCACACTTTAGCACCAGATTATAATGGCCCTCAAACTGCTGGTTCTGGTTGTGTCCCCACTAAAAGACATTTTACCTCAATCATGAGCTTGGAAATCTTTTACGTTGCAATTTGTTGAAGTGTAACTTGATTATCTAGGAAATCAGCGCAGTTGGGGATCTTAAGTATCAGCCCTACTCACATGCAACATTAAAATAGAACAAATAACTGCGGATGGTGGAAATCTGAAATATATAAAACAGAAATCGCTAGGGAAGTTTTGATTTTCCTAATCAACATTAATGAAATGGCAATTATTATGCAAATCTTGCAATGGATTTGACAACACAAAAATAAAAGTTGACATGAAACATTGGTAAATATCTATCACATGAATTCACCCTGATGCTGTGAATTTTCCATAATTATTCTTCATGCTTTACAATGCAAAATCACACTACAGGAGGATATGTGGAACTCATGTCTAATACTGGGAGTTATTACATGAAGCTTTGAAAATATGTGAATCATCAATAAAAAAATTAACCATTTTCACGAGTCAAGAATCTGTGTCAGATATGAGAACTAAATTATGCTTTCAAAGAAAATGTGCACAGAGGAGTTATGTATTCCTACAGGTCAGTCATTACCAAATCATACACTTCAAAAAAACACTTTCTATTTGCCACTTGAAATGTTTTTTTATTCATTCATTAGGTGTGGGTGTCACAGGCTAGGCAGCATTTATTACCCACCCCTAATTGCCGAGAAGGCAGTTGAGAGTCAACCATATTGCTGCGGATCAGTAGTTACATGTAGGCCAGACCAGGTAGGGATGGTGGTTTCCTTTTCTAAAGGTCATTAGTGAACCTGATGAGTTTTTCCAATAAATCGACAATGGATCCATGGTCACCATTAGATTATTAATTCCAGATATTTACTGAATTCAAATTCCACCATCTGCTGTGGCAGGATTTGAACCCAGGTCTCCAGAAATCCAGGCCTCTGAATTAACAGTCAGCGACAATACCACTAAGCAATCAGCTACTCCTAATATATCAGTTTCAATTTTAGATTTGACTCAGTGAGGATTTGAAGTTAATTTTATTGATGTTAGCCTTCATTACTGCTTGTTAATGTATTCTATATCATTTTTATCAATTTATATTTATTAGTTTTGCTAGAGTTACATGAAGAAGGATGAACAGATGCTTACATGGAGTATGTTTCTGTGCTGAAAACCTTTACTGTCCCAATCATTGGAGATAAAATTAATAATGCCAAATCAGAAAGTGTTCAAAAACGTAAGTACAACCAAATTGTTTTTACCCTGAAGTTTCAAAATATAAAACAAAAGTATAAAAAAAATTTGAGTTCAAAAGGATGGTAAAATTGGCCTCGTTGGATTAAATCTGACATTGAGAAGACTATTTACATTATTTTTATAATAATTATACTCAGCAAGCCTTCCTGCTGGGAGTACAGAATCAATAAACAAAACCTACAGTTTTATGCCAATTCGTTCTTCCACTCTCTCCCTCCCTCTCTTTCAAACATGCACACAGATGGACAAACAAGGCCTAACAGACATCCTACTTTTGTAATATGTCAGAGAAATGGCATTTTTAAATGGTAACAGCTCACAGTTATGGTATTTACTTTGGGATTTTTTAAAATGATACGGGGAGAAATATGGGCAACTTTGTTTTTTTCAGATTCCTGTGCTAACTCAATGTTGCTAACTGAACTCCATGTGCACTTCCAGCTAACTTGCTTTTTCCTGATTTGTTTTGCTTCTTTTTCATTTTTTTCTGGTTGCAGCTGCTTCTTTACCTCCTTTTATTTTCCTAAGTCTCTTAACAGACATGTCTATGATATCATCACCACACTGTAGAATGTGGCAACAAGTGTAAATGTATCATTATACATCTTACTTTAGATAACTTGAAGCATGAAACTCTTCAGTAAGCATAGTTTTTCTGTGTAAATCTGAAAGTGATTCATCAAAGCTCGATATAAGAAAGGGATTTTTAAATCCTACAGTCAGTAAGGAACATGGTTGATGTGTCGCCGACTTTGGCTGGGTGATACAGAGGCCAAGTGTGGGTATCCGAGAACTGGGATACTTTGCTTCAGGGGGTGGTCACACCTGTCAGGTTAGGTAATTCAAATCTTTGGTCTGTGATCTGCAAGAGAACTTTGTGACTACAAGCGAGGCTGCTATAAGGGATTTAGGGAGCAGCAAACAAAGACCCTTAGCCCAGCAAGTACCCAACAGCTACAAGTTGTGTGGATGAATCCCTGAAAATGGGAGAAATTTCAAACAAACATGTTTATCTGGAAACTCTCAGTTATGGTAATATACTGTTTTTTTTTGCTAAATGGAATTTAACTTGCCACTGAAATCAACAATAAGCAATATTGAGAAGATTTCAAGATTAGAGTCCCACCCTTGATACTCGAGTGAGAAAGTTTGGTTAAAACATATATATCCACTATGTGCCTTCAGCACATACCATAAGTGTCCTTTTTTCCTTCATCTCCAATCCTGTATATCCCTTGATCCTCCATAATTTTCTGGATTTGTTGTTTTCACCTTTCAAGGAACATACTGATCCTGCACTCTCTCTAGTAATTGAATGTCTCACAATCCTTTTCTCCTATGTCTGCATGACTTGACACAAACTTTGGCAGAGGACAGGAGAATTGATGGTAGAGGTTTCTTTTTGTAATCACCATCTGATTTTTAGGGAAAGGGTTAATAAATATATAGCTCGACCCCTTTCTATGGGACAACTGCTAATTAACCACATGATTCCTGAACTTCGAACAGTTTTAGAATCACTCTGTCAGATAGGGGAAAGAGTAAGAATGTGTGCATCCATCCATCCTGCTGATATATTAATCCCATAACATTCTAGTTCATAACTTCAGCAATGGATATCATTCTATTAAAATGTTATCACAGAATGGGTCTGGGTGGGTTGTGCTTAGGCGGGTCGGTGTGGACTTGTTGGGCTGAAGGGCCTGTTTCCACACTGTAAGTAATCTAATCTAATCATATTCAACAGTAATATTATAGTGTACATGATACTTGCAGAGACAGACAGCGCTAGTATAGAGAATAATAAGGTAAAAGGTAAAGTTGGAGTAAAGGAGAAAGTGGCACAGTGGTTAGCACTGCTGCCTCACAGCGCCAGAGATCCGGGTTCAATTCCCGCCTCAGGCAACTAACTGTGTGGAGTTTGCATGTTCTTCCCATGTCTGCGTGGGTTTCCTCCGGGTGCTCCGGTTTCAGATGTGGTTCAATGAAGGACAGGTCTGGAATTAAATATGAAACAAAAACAGAAATAGCTAGAGAAACACAGTAAGTCTGGCAGCATCTGTGGAGAGAAAGCAAAGTTAATGTTTTGGGTCTAGTGACCCTTCTTCAGAACAGATATTAAATATTCTTGTTTACACGGCATTCAGAAAAGTTTGGAAAGCATCAAAGAGGAGGAGGATTTGTGGCCATATTGATTAAGGACAGCATTACTGTGCTGGAGAGAAAGAACTGTTTTAGCAGGTTCAAGAACAGAATCATATTGGCTAGAGCTAAGGAACAAATGAGGTGCAGTTACATTGCCCTGTGTAGTCTAACAAGTGGAAAGAATACAGGAACAGATCGCAAGAAATTTGCAGAGATATGCAAATGTGGTTATAATGGGAGACTTGAATTACCCAAATATAGACTGGGTCGGTGTTAATTTAAGGGTGGGGAGGGGCAAATGTCTTCCAATTGTCTCAAGGAGAACTGCATTCGAAATGTGCCCCGTCCTCCAAGAAAGGAGGTGCTGTTGGAACTAGTTCCTGGGAATGAGATTCACCAAGTAGAGCAAGTGACAGTTGGGGAACCTTTAAGAGAAAGTGATCACCGTATCATAACTTTTAGGATGCTGCTATAAAATGGCAATGAACAATCAAGAATAAGAATAATTAAATGAGGGAGAATGGGGAAAGAATGGAATTTGGCTACATAGACTGGACCCAGAGGTTGACAGGAAAAACGATAATTGAACAATGTGGAGGTGATTCAGGTAGAATCAAGGCACATTTCCTCAACAGGTAAAAGTAGGACCATCAAGTGCAAAGGAGACAGAGAATAAGGTTAAAGAATAAATATCTCTATTTGTCCAGTGTCAGGTAGTAAATAAAACTGAAAATCAAGCTGAATACTGAAGCTTTAGAAGGGAACAAACAACAAACAGCCGGTTTGGCAGCATCTGTGAACAGAAAGCAGAGTTAAGATTTCAAGTCCAGTGATCGTTCCTCAGAGCAGTTCTCCAGCACTTTTTTTTTGTTTGTTTTAGATCTCCAGCATCCACAGTTCTTTGTTTTATTGTAGGTTGAGAAGGGAAATGGGTAAATGTAAGTTAGAGAAGCAAACAAGGATTATTAAAAAAAAAACTTGAGACTAATAAAGGAAAGTCCTGAAGTGTTCTATCAGCACATAAACAGGCAGAAGAGTGTAAGAAGAGGAATAAGCCCAATTAGGGATCAAAAAAAGATTTATACATGGAGGGAAGAGGCACAGTTAAATTAATACTTTGCATCTGTCTTTAACTGTGGGGCAGTAGCTGCCTAGGACATGGTGACAGAGCAGGAAACTCAGGCACTGGAAGGATTTAAATTTGACAAGGATGCATTGGATAAGCTGTTGGGACATAAATTTGAAATGACACTGCATCCCAGTGAGATGTCATCCTAGGTTATTGAAGGAAATGAGATTTGAATGTGCAGAAGCACTAGCAATAACCTTTCAATCTTCCAGGATATAGACTGGTTCAGAGGACTGCAGAATTATAGATGTTATGTTTCTGTTCAAAAAATGAAGGATTGACCCAGCAATTATAGGCCTGTAGGTTTAACTTTGGTGTTGTAGAAGCTGTTAAAAAACAATTATTTGGTATGGAATTAATAGTCTCATGAAAAATAGTGCATCACTGAGGGAGTATGGATTTCTTAAGGGAAAGTAATATCTCACAAACCTGGGAGTTTTTTTGAAGAGGTATCAGAAGAGTGAATAAGGGCAAAATTTAAAAGTCTGAAAATGACAACATTTGGGAGTTCTCCAATTTCAAAAAACCTCCCTTCCCATCTCCCAATTCCCTTCACAGCCCCTCCCCTTCCCTTCCACCCCACCCAGCCACCTACGGGATTCATTCCTCCCATTGACCAACACGTTGTACCCTCTGCCTGTCCTCACACATTCCTCCCATTGACCAACCACGTTGTACCCTCTGCCTGTCCTCACATATCTCCACTTCATCACCCTGCCCCCATCACCACCTTTATCTGCAGCTCTCCCAACACCTACCCCCAGTCCTGAAGCAGGGTTAAACCTGAAACATTCGTTGGCTTCTCCACCTCCTGATAGTGCCTGGCTTGCTGTGTTCTTCCAGCCTTCTGTATACTTGTGAAAAAGTTATAGTTCATGGAGTAGAAGGGTAATAGCAACATGGATACAAAATTAGCTGAGGAATAGGAAAAAGACCGTGATAGCTGAAACTATGCAAGGTAATAGTCAGATGACAACTGAACAAGTGAACAGTTTGGTACATGAATCAAGGGAAATATATAGTGGCTATGGAGGCAGTTCAGAGAATTTTCATTAGGTTAATCCCAGATATGGAGGGTTGGTCTTAGGTGGAAAGGTTGAGTAGATTCTGCCTATAATTGGAGTTTTGAAGAATGAGAGATGGGCTTATGGAAACAGAAGTTTGTTAGGGGACTTCATAGAGTACATATGATAAGACTGTTTTCCCTTGTAGGACAGTCTTCAACCAGAGAGCATAAACTCAGAGTAAAGAGCTGCACATTTAAGACAGTGGTGAAGAGGAATTGTTTTTCTCAGAGTGTTGCAAATTCTGAAAATTCTTCACTACAGAGGGCTGTTGAGGCTGGGTCATTAAGGATATTGAAGGTTAAAATAGATTAGATGGATTAGATGGATAAGATGGATAAAGATAGATAGAAAAGATAGATAATATAGATAGATAGATAATATAGATAGATAGATAGATAAGATAGAGAGATAGGACAGAGAGAGGAGACAGAGAGATAGATATTTAATTAGTGAGGGAACCAAGGGTTATGAAAACCGGAAGAAGAAAGGGATTTGAAGAAAAGACACTGGACCTGAAAATGTTAATTCTGCTTTCTCTTCATAGATGCTGTTAGACCTACTAAGTTTTTACAGCAATTTCTATGTTTGTTTCTGATTTCCAGCAACCACAGTTTTTTTTTGTTGGGTGTGAGAGTAGTTTCTTTGTGTATTGTCACCAAATTTAGAGGATGTTTGGAGGTCCAATAAGATAGCAGGTCTGCAATACTATTCAAATAATCCTAAATGTCATAGAATCTCTACAGTGTAGATAGAGGTAATTTGGCCCATCAAGTCCACACCAACTCTCTGAACAGCATCCCACTCTGCCTCTCTCTAATCCCATATTTACAATAGTTAACCGAACTAGCCTACATAAACCAAATACAATGGAGCAATTTAGCATGGCCAATCCATCTAACCTGTACATCTTTGGATGGTGGGAGGAAGCTGGAGCCTGGCATGATATACACAGATACAGGGAGAATGTGTAAACTCCACAGAGACAGTCACCAAGGCTGGAATCAAACTTGGGTCCTGAGCGAGTGAGGCAGCAGTGTTAACCACTGAGCCAGTGTGTCATTTCTAGGCATGACTTAGGGATTAGAAGAGGAAGATTGTTGTAAAATTAATTTGGTGACGATATTGATTACCCCTTTGACTAAAAAAAATTAATATTGAGTAGTAATGTTCTACCTCAAGGGTTTATACAGAGAACTGTTGAAAATTATGAGAATTTCTGAATGAAAGGTCATTTGGAATGCTAGAACTGTAGTTTGTGTGAAAGTATGTGAAAATTCATGAACATGTCTTTCAATAAAGCATTATGCTTTTTGAAGCGTTTAATCCTACGTCTTTCATTTAGGAGTTTGTCTTCAAAAATGAGATTGTTTTGACTGACAGTGCCACCCACTATGCTCTGCACAGAATTAAAACTTCCAATCCTCCATATTCCTGGCTTTAACATTATAAATATATAGTCATAGAATCATACAGCATGTCATATAGTCAGAGATGTACAGCATGGAAACAGACCCTTCGGTCCAACCCGTCCATGCCGACCAGATATCCCAAACCAATCCAGTCCACCTGCCAGCACCCTGACCATATCTCTCCAAACCCTTCCTATTCATATACCCATCCAGATGTCTCTTAAATGTTGCAATTGTACCAGCCTCCACCACTTCCTCTGGCAGCTGATTCCATACACGTACCACCCTCTGTTCATATAAACAGACTCTTCAGTCCAAATTGCTATGCCAACCAAATTTTGAAACCAAACTAGTCCCACTTGCCTGAGTTTGGTCCATATCCCTCTAACCCTTTCCTATTCAAACATCTGTCCAAATGTTTTTTAAATGTTGTAACTGTATCTGCATCTGGCAGTTCATTCACATACAAACCTACCTCTATGTGAAAAAGTTGCCCCTTAGGTCCATTTAAATCTTTCTCATCTCATCTTTAAAATATACCCTCTAGTTTTAAAATTCCCTACCTAAGTAAAAAGAGGGTGAAATAGTATCAGAAGCGCCAATGCGAGACACAAGACTCCTCTAAGCGAGACAGGTAGCTTACTTCAAATGAGGTTTGGTATCAAAACCATGGAAATGGCCCTGCATGGGTAAGAGGCATGGTTAACATGAGGTCAGGATCCATGACGTACAAGTTTGGGTAGGAGAGACAGTACTGAACAAGCACGTGGACCACACGTAATGTTACAGCATAGGGTAAACCCTTCTGCTAATGTAACCAGACAAACAGAAAAGCTCACCTCGCCTTGTAATATATAAAAGTATGTGACAAAGAACTACCAAATCCCATTATTTAAAGAAAAAAATAACAATTTATTCTTTAACTCCAAGAAAAAAAACTTAAAAACAACAATTATCTACACTGCAACCTTCCTTTGTCTGATCAATTTATCTATCTCCCACTCTACAACAATATACTGATCCACTAGTTGGGGTGGGGGAGGTTGTTTAAGAATTACAAAAAATTCAAATTTAAAAACTAGTCAGCTGGGCGATTCTCCTCTGAATCTTCATCTGTAGAAGTTTCCGGGTCTCTTGTTGATTCTTCTGCTGTACAGATTTCATATGAACAGGTACCTTTCAGAGAGCGATTCTGAGAGTCGTTTGTGTTTGTTGGTGCTCTTTGCTGCTCTGTCTAACTGTTCAAAATTCCTGATTTTTATACCCCAAAGCATCGGACTGTCTCATTGATTTGATGTCATCAAAAGAGTAACATTCAAATTCAATTGAATTTTGGTACCTTGGGGCATAATTTAAACGAATTAACCAAATTTGAATTCGTTGTGTATCATAGCTACCATAGATGCCATACCATTGTTGTCCACCCCAGTCCAACACAGGCACCTCCATTAAATATTAGATCAGACACTGAAATGCCTATGACAGTAATACACATTTTAATCAGGAGCTGTAATAATATCTGATGAATCTTTTAGTTCCACGTTGCTCACCGTGGCACAGTGGTTAGCACTGCTGCCTCACAGCGCCAGAGACCCGGGTTCAATTCCTGCCTTAGGCGACTGTCAGTGTAGAGTTTGCACGTTCTCCCCGTGTGTGCATGGGTTTCCTCCGGGTGCTCCGGTTTCCTCCCACAGTCCAAAGATGTGTAGGTCAGGTGAATTGGCCATGCTAAATTGCCCGTAGTGTTAGGTAAGGGGTAAATGTAGGGGTATGGGTGGGTTGCGCTTTGGCGGGTCGGTGTGGACTTGCTGGGCCGAAGGGCCTGTTTCCATACTGTAAGTAATCTAATGTAATCTAATCTAACATCTGGTTATAATGTTACAGGAGTTAATATAAACATTGCCATATCATGTACAAATACTCTGCTAGAGGCAAACCCGGCACCTTAGTGACTGTTAACTAACCTCATCAATTCTTCTTGTTTCTTTCTCAAAAATATATATTTATTAAGATCTGCCATTTCCTTAACAAAACTATGCTGATTATTTCTGATAAATCTGTGTCTGTGGGACAGTTTATCATATCACCAGGGATTGATTCTAATTACTTGCCCACCAAAGGCAGTCTGACCCACCAACAATTATTTAGCATTCCTCTCACACCCTTTAAAAGAATCTGCAGACCTCCAAAGCTCTGGTATCTGAAGAGCATTGGAAAATGATCCTCAAAAGCATTGATTATATCTGGCTTTGTTTACCAAACTAAGTCATAATCCACCCAGCTCTGGTAATTTAACCATCTTCAAAGGTATCAGTCCTTCTGGTACTTATTTTCAAAATTTCACACTCTTCCAACTGGGATATCTGCATCATTCCTCTTCTTTGTCCCATGTAGAGATGAGGACTCATGAAGGACCAGACCTGCTTCTTGTACAACCATGCATAACTAACTTGGTAGATCTCTGATAGGCTCTACTCTTACCTTCATTATCATCTCGCTGTTGGTATGCTGGTAAAACAGCTTTGGGTTTCCCTAATTTTACTAGCATATTCAATTTTGTATATGACAATCACCGATGAAGATATTAAGCAAATCTCTATTTTTTGAAAGAATACCATGGGATCTTAACTCCAGCTCAAAGAACAGAACAAAGCTTCTGTTTAATGTCTCACCTGCAAGGCGACATTCTGACAGTGCAGTACTCAGTCAGTGCTTAACTTGAATGTTAGTTTAGATCCAAAGTTCTAAAATGGAATTCGAACACAAAACTTTCTGAATCATCAAAAGTGCTGTCGACTGAGCCACAGCTGTTTCTTAAAGTACATTTAAAGGTTTATGTCAAAACTAGACAGTAAACATTTCATTTCATTAGATGCTCCTTTCAAGCTGACAGTTTTCCTTTCATGTAAATTTACATAAATGTTAAATATCCCAGTCAAGAAGGATTAATATTGAGGAAAATTATAAAGTTTTATAAGTTTTCCAACAATTGTTGTGGTCATTGCATGATTTGGAAATGTGGGTACTCTACTTTGATGGAAATCTGGTCTTAGCACATTGTATTATCTAAATCTTTTGCACACAATGAATAAAGCCTGAAAGATGTGTTTATATAAGAGATAGGCACAGAATGTGAATAATAAATTGTGTATAATACAGGAAAGCTGGGTAAACTACAGAATGGGAATTATAACAGCAGGGGAGGATTTGGATAATGCCCTGATGTTTAAATAAGTAATCCAAATGCCATTCTGGGATTGTAATATGTCAAGGGTGCGAACAATATATAGATTGTTAAAATTCCGAGATGAGCAAAAACAAAAATGAATAATGCACAAAAGAAAGAAGTGTACAAAATAGATAATGTAATATCAATAATCTAAGTCATCACATTTGCTAATGTATGTAAGATCAATAATGCATAGGGTAAGCAGAAAAGTTGAGGAAGTGGTACTTTAGGCAGAATGTGGACAATGTGAAAAATATAATGGATTTGAATTCATGTATGAAACAGGATATATTTTACTGGATTTATATGATTTATATGCAAATACGGACAATGTGTTGGATTGTGTGCAAGCTCTGACAAATAAAACACTAGATATGAGAAATGTCAGAATTCTGTTTGATATATTGTGCAGATCTTTATGAAATGGATGTTACAATCTTTAATGGTGTTTTTGACTAAACTTGGATCTCGAGTAATAATGCACTGCAGTCTCAGGTCATTGAGCTTGTAGCCTAACTGGGTGGCATGAAATCGATCTGCACACCTTTGCTCATGAAACATATTGAGCAGTTCTCTGCTCTGAACTTGTCCTCCAACCTTAAAGGAAACAATGGTGGCATTAAAGTAATCTCCACTGTAACTGCTTTCCTTCTGCGCAAACTGTGTAAAATTGTTCCTGTTCCCTCGTGATTCCAGACATTAGAATCTGACTGGGTTGCAACCCCAGTACAATAAAGGAAGAACTATTATATCACAGAAGCATTTCTTGAGAGATGGGACTTTATGTGAGCTTGATTATAGATTTAATAATGGCTTGGTTGGTAACACCTTCACCTCTGACTCAGAATTGCCAGCTCTTAACTCCCAGAAATTTGAGCACATAGTCTAGGCTGACACTCCAGTGTGAAACTGCCATAATTGGATTGGACATTAAACAAAGAGGGATACAAAAGATACCCTCACATTATTTTGAAGAAAACATGAAAGAGAGTAGCAGCAAATCTGCTGGCCACATTTATCACTAAGAAGCAAATGATCTGGTAATGACTGTATTTCTGTTTTGGGATCACTTCCTACACTACTACTAGGAAAATATTTCAAAAATACTTGATATGCTGCAAAGCACTTGGGAAATCCTGTAGTACTGAAAGCTGTAATCAAAAAACAATTATTTACTTCTTAATGTATAGTATTGATGCCATGCCCGACAAACTTTTCAGCAACTTCCTCGCAGTAAAATAACGAGTGAGGAGTATAATTTTACAAGACCTTTCAGGGACCACACTAATGAACAATATAATGTTGATCAAAGCAAGGATATACTTGCCTAAAAGGAATGTAACAGACTAAGTCTCAATGTAAATCTTAAGGATGAGACAGTGAACAGATTAAGCTTGTATTTTGTATCGTCTAGAAAGATGAAAGATAATCTCACTGAAACACAGAACTCTTAAAGGGCTTGATAAAGTACATGTCCTGGCTGGGGAGTCCAGAAATTGGAGTGAGAATCTTATGTTTGGGTTGATTATTTAGGCCATGGATTTGGTTAAACTCAAAAAAAATTACGAATCTTTGAAATTCCCTATCCCAGAGACACATGATTGCTGCACTGAGCATATTCAAGACAGAGAAGTACCGACTTTTTGATAAAAGTGAATCTAAGGATATAGAGATAGTGCAGAAAGGTGAAACAAGAGCAGAAGACCAACCTTAATCTTATTTAAAAGTAATTTTGAGGTACCAGCTGTGCTACTTGGATCTTATGTTTAAATTAATAAAATTGCTGACTAATGATGCTGAATTTCTACTGGCTTAAATCTGTACGACGCAGAAATTTCTATTTTTGGATATCCGTATATATCATTACCACAGTCTAGCTAATTAAACAAGCCCCACAATCTTCAAATATCTTTGTCAATGCTGCTATGCCTTGTAGATGCTTTGATCTCCTCCAGCATGGGTTCAGCTAAAGGCAGTGACACCTATGCCACATCACCTATGCCGCAAACAGGATGTGATAGACTGATATATTACAGGTGCTTCATTCAATTGTAGAAGGTGATGTCTCTTTGCATTTGAACTTTGAAAGCTGCATTTGAATTTGATTATTTATATTTTCTTTCCTTCAAACCAAGTAAGCACCCAGGTTTATTGGAGCACATTTTGGTTTATCATAGACTTGGCCAACATTTGGTTAAATCATATACATAATGCAACAGTGTGTTTGAATACCATATTCCCATCGACACTTCTGAACCTACAGTGCAAGTTGGGGCTTTCACTCCTCTCTAGGGAAGAAGTCCTGACTCTCTGGACTTGATGGTCAGCAGTTTCAGCAACAAATTCAACACCAGAGGTCTGAGTGGGTGCTACAGTCAAGGCCCCAATAAAGCATAATAACAGACACTAGGGAGATTTAGTAACCATAATGAAGGGGAAAGATGGGTGTAGGGGTGGATATATTCCTCAGGGGTATACTCACTGAGGAGAGGAAGGTAAAAGGTTATGATCTTCCTGAAGTGAGATGTAATAAGTTGATGGATAGAGGACATCCTCCAAGTCACACCTTCTTCCTACATTTTTAAAACATTTGAAGATAAACATGATACTGACTCCCATCTGGCTGCTAAGTCTAACCATTTTCTGCTTTTAATATGCTCAATTTAACCTTAATTATTGACATACAAACAGTGAGCAGGCTGCTGTTTTCAGTATCCCCTATCCTTCATAATATAAGGTGAGCTTGAGAGTGGATGGGCAGGTGACCACCCAATATATTTTTCTTGTCCTCTGACAGGAAGGTAAATGATCCTGTGGAACTATTCTAGTATCCTCACCATTATTGGTTGTTGAAACACATCACAAAAACTAATAGGTTATCTGATCATGATATGTTACTTTTGTGGAAGGTTGGCTGTATCAGCATTACTGTCATACTTGCTACATTACAGCAATGACAACAACTCAGTCTGCAGGCTTCTGACTCCTTGCTACTTAGCCACAGCAGGAGCTTTCTATTTCCCTTCTTTGGTATTCCGGAAGCCCACCCATCTCACAGCAGCATGGTGGCTCAGTGGTTAGCACTGCTGCCTCATAGTGCTAGGGACTCATGTTTGATTCCACCCTTGGCTGACTGTCTGTGTGGAGTTTTCATATTGTCCCTGTGCCTGCGTGCGTTTCTTCTGTGCGCTCTGGTTTCCTCCCACAGTACAAAGATGTGTGGGTTAGGTGGATTGACCATGCCAAATTGCCCATAGTGTCCTGGGATGTGCAGTTTACGTGAATTAGCCATGGGAGGCTGGCTTTAGAATAAGTTCTTGCTTATTTGGGAAGCATATGCTTGATTTTGACCATTTTAAAAAAATCCTATTTCCTTATCAGTGCCACATTATGGCATAGATTAGATTAGATTAGATTTCCGACACTGTGGAAACAGGCCCTTTGTCCCAAACAGTCCACACCGACCCTCCAAAGAGCAACCCACCCAGATCCATTTTCGTCTCACTAATGCACCTAACCTACACATCCCTGAACACTACAGGCAACTTAGCCAATTCACCTGACTTGCACATCTTTGGACTGTGGGAGGAAACCAGGGTACCTGGAGGAAACCCACGCAGACACGGGGAAAATGTGCAAACACCACACAGACAGTTGGCAGAGGCTGAAATCGAACCTGGGACACTGGTGCTGTGAGGCAGCGGTGCTAACCACTGAGCCACTGTGCCGCCCACTTGAGAAATTTGGGACAACATTAATAGTCACATGGACAAATGTAGGCTAATTAAAAAGAACCAGCAAGGGAGAATCATCTTTATCTACATTATTGAAGAATTTTGATAAGGTAACAGAAAGGTTTGATGAGGACAATTGTCTTCATGTGGTGTACATGGTCTTTCTAAAGGGAGTAAATGTAATGCTGCAAAACAGACTAAGTAAAATTGGAGGTAAAGGAATATTAATACGAACTTGGCTGAAACAGACCATGGAAACATCTGAACATCTGACTCTGAGACTGTGGATTTGGCTGCTGTGCTATGGACCTCACTGAAAGCTGGTGAAGCTCACCTGCTAATTAAGGAATTTTCAATGGACAACAACAACTTTCTGGCATTTCCATAACTAAGCCCTCACCACGTGCCCTCATTTTTTGGCAGCCAGTTCCCAGAAATCAGAAGTTTTCCTTACTTTCTTTCGATTTCCTAAGAGGTGTCTCTAAATTTGATTTCAATTGTGTTACCCCCATAGTAGCAATAAAGTTTCTATAGTTCGAAGCTATAATCCTTGACAGGCTCACTTGACAACTCTTTCCTTTGAGAGAATGCAGCTTCATTCTCAGTCATGCTGTGATAGGATGCTGGAATCTCATTTATTTTAGCATATTTTTCAGCACTGGATTTTGCTGGGCAGTACTACTTAGGCACTACATCAAAAGCATCTGACCTTATTGCAATGAGGAAAATACTAACTTTATCCTCATTACCAAATTCAATTGCTTTTATTCAACTGTCCGGCCTTCATTCATAATTATTACACTCATTTTTTGAACCCCCCCCCCCACCCGTCTTCTGTGCCATTATGACAGGAAACAGAAAGTAGTGGTTAATGTCTATTTTTCAGGTTAATGGAAGCTTTGGAGTGGAGTTCTTTAGGGATCAGTGTTGGGACCATGCTTTTCCTGAAATATATTAATGATGTAGACTTTGGGTTACAAGGCACAAATTCAAATTGTTTGCATAACACAAAACTTGGAAGCATTATGAACCGAGAAGACAATACAGTAAAATTTGAAGAAGGACAAGTAGGGGAATAAGTGGCAGATGACTTTCAATCCAGAAGAGTGGGAGGTGATCCATTTTGTCACAAGAAACAAAATGTGTAACATCAAGTATATCACTCCAAAAGAGCATGTAAAAACAAAGTGATCTCGGTGTATATATTTGCATGAAATCATTGATGGTGGCAGCACAAATTGAGAGAATAGTTAATAAAACACATTGCATCTCAGGCTTTCTGAATATGGGCACAGAATACAAGAGAAAGAAGTTAAATTGAATTTGTGTGGGACACTAGCCTCAGCTGGAGTACTGTGTCTGGTTGAAGGAGAATGTGTACATATGGCTTCCACGGATGGAGGATTTCAGTTATGAAGACAGATTGCACAAATTAATACAGTTTACTTTGTAAAAGAGAAGGTCAAGTTCAAGTATTCAAAGGCATGAGAGGTCTGCACATAGTAAATAATGAGAAAATGTTCCCAATCAGAGGACGGGAAAAATTTCTGGCTGTAACAGCTGCTCCTTTTCTGAGGTATTTTAGGTGCTGGAGGTGATTTCCTCGAATTCCAAGAGCAATAGTTACTGTTTTATATGCTGTTGGAATGTTTTGGAACTTTGGGAAAAAAAAGTCAAAACAACAGCAGTTTTAAAAAGGAGAAGAACAGACAAAGGAAGCACATGGTGAGGTCAGTGCAGGAGAGAGGGAGAAAGAAATTGACACAGAAGTGAACCTGCATCATACTGCCTTTGCTGTTTGAACTCATGTATTGCCGGACATCCAAGTGTGTCTGGGAAAATTAACAAACAGTGAAATTTGCAACTAATCTTGGAGGAACTGCTCGGTGAAGTTCACAGCACAGAAGCAAATAAGTGTATTGTTTTTAAGTGGGACCTATGGTAAGTCTGCAGTAGTGAATAGAGTGGGTTCTTTTTGGATTATATGTTTTTTGAGATATGTCTCTTGATTAAACTAAAATATAAGCCATAACTATTAATTTAACCTGGGACAGGTTTTTGTAGAGGAAAAATAAAGTGTTATTTTCTGTGTCTGTAGATTGTAAAGGAACAAAAATGACCTTTAGTAGAGTGATATGCACTTCTTGTCAGATGTGGGACTTTAAAGAGAGGTTAAGGGTTACTATGGATTACATCTGCAATAAATGCTGTTGGTTGCAAATCTTATCAGATCAAATGGATCGGTTGGAGAGACAGTTAGAAGCAATGAGGAATTTGCAACAGCAACAGTATGTGATGGATGGCAGTTATAGGAAGGGGGGGAGGGGGAAGTCTCAGGTACAGTCAAATAGATGGATTAACTCCAGGAAAGGTAAGAGAGGTAGACAGGTAGTGCAAGAGCCTTCTGTGGCTACACCCATTTCAAACAAGAATCCTGTAGGGGGCGATGGATTCTCAGGGGAATGTAGCATGAACAGCCAAGCTTCTGGTATTGAGGCTGGCTCTAATGCAATGAGGGGTACATCGGGTTCCAAGAGATCAATTGTGCTTGGGGACTCTCTAGTCCGAGGAACAGACAGACGTTTCTGTGGCCAGCAGTGAAAAATCAGAACGGTGTGTTGCTTCCCTGATGTCAGCATCAAGGGTGTTTTAGAGAGGGTGCACAATGTTCTCAAGGGGGAGAGGGGCCAGCAAGAGGTCATTGTCCGCATTGGAACCAACGACATAGGTAGGGAAAAGGTTGAGATTCTGAAGGGAGATTATAGAGAGTTAGTCAAGAATTTAAAAAGGAGGTCCTCAAGAGTAGTAATATCTGGACTACTCCCAGTGCTACGGGCTAGTGAAGGCAAGAAGGATAGTGCAGATGAATGCATGGCTGAGGAGCTGGTGTATGGGAGAAGGATTCACATTTTGGGGTCGAAGTGACTGTAAAAGAAGGACGGTTTGCACCTAAATTGGAAGGAGACTAATATACTGGCGGGGAGATTTGCTAGAACTGCTCGGGAGGATTTAAATTAGTAAGGTTGTGGATGTACCTACTAGAGAAGGTGCAAAACTTGACCTACTCTTGGGAAATAAGGCAGGGCAGGTGGCTGAGTGTCAGTGGGGTAGCACTTTGGGGCCAGCGACCATAATTCTATTAGTTTTAAAAGATTAATGGCAGAGGATAGACCAGGTCTAAAAATTGAAGTTCTAAATTGGAGAAAGGCCAATTTTGACGGTATTAGGCAAGAACTTTCAAAAGCTGATTGGGGGCAGATGTTCGCAGGTAAAAGGATGGCTTGAAAATGGGAAGCCTTCAGGAATGAGATAACGAGAATCCAGAGAAAGTATATTTCTGTTAGGGTTAAAAGAAAGACTGGAGATAATAAATGAGTATTTTGCATCAGTATTTGCTGTGGAAAAGGACATGGAAGATATAGGAAGCAGAGAAATAGATGGTGACACCTTGCAAAATGTCCATATTGCAGAGGAGGAAGTGCTGGACGTCTTGAAATGCATAAAGGTTAATAAATCCCCAGAAACTGATCAGGTGTACGTGAGAACTCTGGGGGAAGCTAGAGAAGTGATTGCTGGGCCCCTTGCTGAGATATTTGTATCATCGATAGTCACAGGTGAGGTGCCGGAAGACTGGAGGTTGGCTAACGTGGTGCCACTGTTTAAGAAGGGTGGTAAGGGCATGCCAGGGAACTATAGACCGGTGAGCCTGACGTCAGTAGTGGGCAAGTTGTTGGAGGGAATCCTGAGGGACAGGATGTACATGTATTTGAAAAGGCAAGGACTGATTAGAGATAGTCAACATGCTTTGTGCGTGGGAAATCATTTCTCACAAACTTGATTGAGTTTTTTGAAGAAGTAACAAAGAGGATTGAAGAGGGCAGAGCGGTAGATGTGATCTATATGGACTTCAGTAAGGCATTCAACAAGGTTCCCCATGGGAAATTGGTTAGCAAGGTTAGATCTCACGGAATAAAGGGAGAACTAGCCATTTGGATACAGAACTGGCTCAAAGATAGAAGACAGAGGGTAGTGGTGGTGGGGTGCTGGGTCCTCTACTGTTTGTCATTTACATAAATGATTTGGATGTGAGCATAAGAGGTACAGTTAGTAAGTTTGCAGATGACACCAAAATTGGAGGTGTAGTGGACAGCGAAGAGGGTTACCTCAGGCTACAACAGGATCTGGACCAGATGGGCCAATGGGCTGAGAAGTGACAAATGGAGTTTCATTCAGATAAATGCGAGGTGCTGCATTTTGGGAAAGCAAATCTTAGCAGGACTTATATACTTTATGGCAAGGTCCTAGGGAGTGTTGCTGAACAAAGAGACCTTGGAGTGCAGGTTCATAGCTCCTTGAAAATGGAGTCGCAGGTAGATAGGATAGTGAAGGCGGCGCTTGGTCTGCTTTCCTTTATTGGTCAGAGTATTGAGTACAGGAGTTGGGAGGTCATGTTGCGGCTAGACAGGACATTGGTTAGGCCACTGTTGGAATATTGCGTGCAATTCTGGTCTCCTTCCTATCGGAAAGATGTTGTGAAACTTGAAAGGATTCAGAAAAGATTTGCAAGCATATTGCCAGGGTTGGAGGATTTGAGCTACAGGGAAAGGCTGAACATGCTGGGGCTGTTTTCCCTGGAGCGTCGAAGGTTGAGGGGTGACCTTATAGAGGTTTACAAAATCATGAGGGGCATGGATAGGGTAAATAGGCAAAGTCTTTTCCCTGGGGTCATGGACCCCAGAACTAGAGGGCATAGGTTTAGGGTGAGGATGGCAAGATATAAGAGAGACCTAAGGGGCAACCTTTTCACTCAGAGGGTGGTATGTGTATGGAATGAGCTGCCAGAGGAAGTGGTGGAGGCTAATACAATTGGAATATTTAAAAGGCATTTGGATGAGTATATGAATAGGAAGGGTTCGGAGGGATATGGGCCATGTACTGGCGGGTGGGACTAGATTGGGTTGGGATATCTGGTCGATATGGACCAAAGGGTATGTTTCCATGCTCATCTCTATGACTCTATGATTGAGGTTGAGAAAGTGATTCGTAAAAAAAGCATTGTGTAACCAATTTTTACCACTGACCACCATGCTGTGTGGAACCATCTATAGTATTGTTCCCCAGAGTATGGTTTTACTGTCACAATCCTCTTTTGGGGTAAGGATCTATTGTTAGAAGAAAACCACTCAGCAATCTCATGAGAGGATGTTACATCTTAAACAGAATGTACTTATTTCATGTTGGAGTGTCCAAGTTGCACTGGTTTGATAGAGGAGGAGACCTACTCTCTCATTGTCTGAGCGTTCCTAAACTGTTCTCCACCAGGTCTGTATGACAACACCATTGCAAATGGTGCTCAAGGCATTCCTCAGTATTAGCCCTTTTAGACTATTATACCATTATTCAAGTAGAAACAAAAGTGAGGTGGAATAAAAATCATGCAGCAAGGAGTTAGGACCTAGAAGCCACTTTTTACAAGTGACATGGAGCCAGGTGCAAAGCACTCAAAAGGGATTAAGATGGTTATTTGAAAATGAAGAAGTTGCAGGGTGACACAGAGAAGGCTGCGGGATGGTACAAGGTGAGATATTCCTTTCAGCTAGTGCAGACATGATAGACTGAATGGCCTCCTTCTGTGCTACAACAATTTTGTGAAATTGGTGACATAACAATGAAATTCTGCAAGCAAGATTTTTGGATGTTTGCACAATCTCAGTTGTGAAAGTTCAAAACATATTTGTAACGTACTGTAAGGATTAATCATATTGTCAGACGGCCTTTTCAGATGGAAGAGCGAATATAATGTACAGCAACATGGCCAGTTAAAGCAGTTATTTTCAGTTTGAAACACCACAGGAATATGGCAACAAGGAAGGGATGATTTTTTTCATTTGAAATAATCAAGAACTTGAGAATATTGTGACACATGCCTGGAACCCCTGTAGGTATATTTGTTTGTGTTTTGAAAGTCTCAAAAGATTGCTTCCTGTGTGTGCTGCATTCACGAGCAGTGAGGTAGCATAAACTAGGCAGTGTGGATGCTATTGCACTTCAGCAGCATTTATGTGCATGAACTATGAACAGGTGTAAGTTAGTGTTGAATGGTATGTAATTGAATGGAAAAATGGCACAGAAGGCATTGCAGGAACAATGGGGGGGGGGGGGGGGGGGTCAAAAACAAGTGGAATAACTAGGAATGAAGGCCTCACATTTGAATGAAAGCAAATGAATTTGGTAATGAGGATAAAGTTAGTATTTTCCTCATTGCAATAAGGTCAGACACTTTCAAGGTAGTGCCACCCAGCAGATTTCAGTGCTGTAAAATACACTAAATTAAATGAGACCCCAGCATCCTATCAAAGCATGGCTGAGAATGAAACTGCATTGAGTGCTTCATTCTCTCAACGGAAAGAGTTGTCAAGTGAGACTGTCAAGGAATAAAGCGTTGAACTATAGAAACTTTATTGCTACTATGGGGCTAACACAAAATTGAAATCAAACTTAGAGACACCTCTTTGGAAATCTAAAGGAATTAAGTAAAACTGCTGATTTCAGGGAACCAGCTGCCAAAACAAATGAGGGCATGTGGTGAGGGCTGAGTTATGGAAATGCCAGAAAATTGTTGTTGTCCATTGGAAATGAATCCTTTATCCCTAGATTAGCAGGTGAGCTTCATCAGCTTTCAGTGAGGTCTACGCCACAGCAGCCAAATCCACAGTCTCAGAGTCAGAAGCTCAAATGTTTCCATGGTCACCACCCACCAGCTAAATTCCTTAACTTCCAATGAAAATGCCTCACCAGTGGTAGTAGAGGAAACAGTGAAGTACCAGATCATAGTCATGCTCCATTCAATCAGACAAAGAGTTGTATTAGGACAAAATTTTATTGTTTGGGATATTCTTGTACACTACTACCACAGTGTACAAGAATGTGATGGAACAGGTACGAAGTTAAATGGAAAGAGGGTGCTGCCTTTGGGGTAACATTCTAATTAGCAGAGAGACAGAGAAAGAGCACAGTTTAAATTTAATGAAATTCTAAATCAACTGCAAGAGTATGGCAAAGCTAAAAAGCCCAAATGATACTTCATAAAGTTAAATATAATGAATCTCATTCACCAAATAGATAGTGATGGTATCCACTCAATATATGAGAAGCTTGAGGGGATTTTGAAAGCAAAGTGACTAGAGTACAATGAAGACTTTATAGTATTACAGAACTATCATTGTGAACATGTGAAATTCATTCCTGTTAATACATTCGATCTACTGAATCAACAGCCCAAAGATGAAATAGATTGGGAGCAGTCAATGGAGTGCCAGAGGCATTTGAAGTAGTTGAGAAAGTACTGACCACTGATACTGCTTTGACCTACTATAATCTGAAGAATAACTAGTTTTACTATGTGCGTGATGATGAAGTGAAATGGTGGGTGAAAAGTGATAGTACGTCAATGGTAAAACTAAACTCATTTGCTACTGAAAACTATCTCACATCTTTTTACCTCTAGCCTTGTCTACTCTAACACATTTTTGGCTGGAATTTTCTAATGCTCCTATTAAATGCTCAACATAAGTTGTAAGATAATGTGACAAAGCTTATAGCATGTGCTTCATGGACATTGACAAAATCAGAACAAATTGAGAAACAGGTGTTAGCCATCAGACATGGTGTGACAAGATTCTATAAATAAATATAAAGTAGGAAATTTACATTGTTAACTTACCACCAAATCCTTCTGATCTTATTTAGTTGAAATAAGGGTCACCATCTGCAGTGCAGCTCAGCCTCAGAGGTAAGCATTGATTTTGATGGCCTATCAATATAATATTAAATAGAGTAAGCCAAATTATGCAAATGCAAACATCTTTAAGGTTCATTAAGAGAACATGGAGATGTTCCTTGTGAAAACAGTAGCAAGAAGCTATTTCTGGTCTCCAATAAGAGGACAGATTTTTGGAGAACTGTCTTCAAATGAGAAATTACACACCATTTCATGGTAAAACAGGAAAAAATCATGAGAATTAGTACGTATCTATTCTTCCAAATGGAAGGGAAAGAATACCTAGCTTTGGTCAAGAACTCTAAGAAAGTGGATAAGTGTTGAATCTATGTCTACTATCACAGGTGGAAAAAACTGAAAAGATTTTGAGAACTTAGTTTACAATTTAGAGTACCAGAAGTGTTGGCATTAGACAATGGCATGCAGTTTACATCAGAAGGTTTAGAAATATTTCTGATTAAGACTGAAGTCAAAAATAAGCTAGCACCACCATATTACATGGAGTGGAATGATATTATGGAAACACAGCTTGCAATAAATATTTCCAGAGTTATACACTAGATGTGTGTGTTTCCCATTAACACAGGACACTTTTTGTTCTCTTACAAAACACTTGTACCATCTTCAGCAGGTTGCTCACAATTCATGTTTCAACATGCTCCGAGAAAGAAAGTTAGTTTGTCTGAAGGCTATAGAAACATGAGAGAAAAGCAACACAAAATGAAGATGAGTCATGATGCACGAGACCTGAACCTTAGGGTTCAGTGCTGGTCAAACATTTATGGTGTAAGACCATCAAGGTGATAAAAAGTTTGCCCCTGGAGCTGTAAAGAAACTAAGTGCACTCACTTGTTGAGTGAATCTTACAGAGAGACTATATTGGTACCAGGTAGATCATTAGCTTGAATGAAGAAATCTGATGACTGGATTGCATGATAACTCTTTTACAGCACAAAGCCCTGTTGTTTCAAAGTGAAAGTGAGAATGACAGTGAAAGTCATGAAGAAACCGAACATTTGCAAATATTAAAGAATCTGCTGTTGCAACAAAGTGGGTTGGCATTTTTGGTGAGAACAATCAGCCAATGTTACATTCCCAACTATTAAATGGAGTTGGTAGTCAAACATCAAAATTGATGGTTGACACACAGGCAAAGAATATTGAGAGCATGATGATTTTTTACTCTAATGAGGGCTGAATTTTTGTGAGGCTGCCCTCTGTGTTCAAAGTGTGACTACATTGCACAAAAAGGTTTGACAATACTATGGCTTTGAGAGGTGTATTTTATTCTAATTAGTTTTTTAAAGACAGGTTTTAAGGCAGAGGTAGCAAACTGTTTATTGAAAGCTAACAAACTGAACATCTTTTGAGGCCTTTCTTTTAACAATTTATGAAAAGAAGAAACCTGAATGGATGGGGTAAGCTCTCTCAGAAGCAGAATTTTTAGTTTTTAGCCAGTTGTTGCTGGGTCTTGACACTGAGTAGAAGCTGCAGTACATCTCTCCCTGCTACTCTCTCTCTCAGAGTTTTCTCTTGCTGCAGAATCCCAAGTTTTCATGGGATTCCTGCATTTAACTTCTCACTTCTACACTTCTTTGCCATGCCTTAAAATGAGAAGACTAACTCATGGTGCCATTGTTCCATTATCTTCAAACACACCCGTAGCCTTTACCAGTGCAAGATATAGGACTATAATCATAGTATTTTCAAACTTGATTATTCTGTCTCTGTGAGTAGACATAGAATTTTTTCTCTCCCTAATACCTTAATGTTCCATTCCAATGAGTTCTGAAGAAAGGTCACTTGACCCGAAATGTTAATTATGCTTTCTCTCCATGGATGTTGCCAGAGTTATTGAATTTCTCTAGCAATTTCTGTTTTCATTTCAGATTTCCAGCATCCATAGTTCTTTGATCTTTTTCACTCCCAACGTTCCACGTTCCTCAACTCAACCCTAACCATAGTTGCCTTGCTAAAATACTGGATCCAAAGTACACATGGTATTAATAGATATACCTACTCAGAATATGACAAAAACACTGGCTCCTCTTTCTCAGAAGTAAAATTATTTAGTACATTATTAAAATAAAATTCAATGTATTCAATCCACCAAAAATAAAATTGAAAAACATTTTGACTTATTCAATCACAGTGAACCATTGGCCTGACAACATATTGTGCACTAGAATCAAGTAATCATATAATACAGCCCACTGTGTGTGATGCATCAGCTCTATTGTTCAAAGACTTCTCTTCTCCCTACTCAGTACAGCTCAAGAGATTGGCCTTCAAATCAAAAATGTTGCATCAATGAGCACAGGTATCATTCTCGTGCCATCACACGATTACAATCTTGCAACCTAATGCAGGCAGTGTCTCAAAACTAGCGACCCAAGGACCAAGTCAATGCCTGATTTCAGATCTTACCAGATTTAAAAAATAAACTGAAATTGAATTCAATGAATCAGAGACTCAAAAAAATCGAGAGAATACACTTATTGTTTCAGTAAATTTTAAAAAATAGCACAATTTTGAAGAATTAATGCTTTAAAAAAAATAAAGTAGGTAAAGCTAACTTGCAGATTGTGCTCGATTCAAAGTGCTTGCATAAAGCAGGATAAGATGGAATGTCAAAGATCACTTGGACCACTCAGTGCAGGACAACTAGTATGGCACACCACTACATCAACACCTAGATGAGTTGTTCTAGTAAGTTACTTTACCCATTTATAAATGATCAAAATTGATGTACAACAGCTTATTTAAATGACTGGGTATTGGACAACTCAGTTTTTGGATAGCTAGATTTGACACACTGTGCCTATAAACTCATCACCTTAACGCTGGTAGCTTTTGACCTGCACTTAATGCACTACTTAATGCCAATGCATTACTTTATAGTCCGCAAAGTTGCCTAATTTTATCTTTTGTTTGCTTCCCAATAAGAACTGTGACCTGCAATTTGAATGCAAGAAAAATGGAGGTTGACAACCATCTGCGATCACCACCTGACCTGGGATAATATAGAGCAATTTCACTAATAGACTTGTGTTCCTGCAAAAACATCACAACACTAACAGATTACAACAGAGATTATGCTTAATGCAATTTATGATATCCTGAGGTTGTGAAAGGCTCTATATAAATTCCAGTCTTTATTTTTAAAGGATGGTGTCACGTTCAGATTTACTGTTATACCAGATCCATCAGTAAGATCATTCATAATACAGATCTAATGCAATTTCTTTTAAATGTCATGTTCAAAGCTATTGTATTTTTTTTAAATTTGGAGGTTTAATTGATTTGTATATTTTTAGAAAATTGTACATTAGGAACAATAAAGGGAAAGATACTTGTATAGAAATAACAAAATAAAATAATATGCCCATATTACAAGTTACATCCTGCCAGCTCAGCATAATAAATCTATCCATATTCAAGAGTTTAAGATTTGAGGATTCTTTATGCTGTTGTTGTATTAGTTTCCATTCATAATGTCACTTGATGTGTTACGCATGGAATCAATGACATTTGTGTATCATAGTTTCAAAAGGTTATTTATGAGGTTTTAATGTGCCAGTGATCATTAGGATTCCAAAATAGTAGCTACATTTCAGAAGTCCTTCATTGAGCCTAAAATGCATAATAATATACTGAGGTTGCTGGAGGCATTTAAAAAAAGGCAATCTTTTTTCGCTTTACTTCCTCAATTGGCATACAGACAGAAAACAATGGAAATATGTAAGTGATTACAAATCAGAGGACACCAATTGAAACTCTAAATCATGAGTTGGAGTTCAAGCTGTTCATTATTATTTGCAAGTTGAAATGAGTTCACCTTAGGACTGAGTTATCTATTATTTTATATTATATTTAGAAGAATGAATTTTGTTTTCTAATTGATTACTTTCTTGGTAGTTGAAATAGTGAGGGCAATACTGTATGCAGATGATACACAAAACATTCTAAATATCAGAACTTAATTTAACGTTGATAACTGGGGAACAGCTAACCAGAATATTCCATCCTGCAAAAATAATCCATCTCCAGCAGCAGTCCTCCGTTAGATGATAAGAGAGGGTATCAATTGGCTCAATGGCCTGTACTGCAGGGGATTATACAGCAAGTGTTTAAACAGTCATACTAGCTTACTCCTCTTTAATGTTAAAGATGATATTAGCACTCTTCAGAAAAACAAATCTCCATTGTTTCTTGCTGTTGCTTTTTATCAGAAGAAATTTACATCAGAATGCCAATATCATGAAGAAGCAGCTGTAACAATATTATGGAACCTCAGCTAAAACATATTAAGGCCCAATTTAAGAAAATGAAATTGCCTTGTGCAATACTAGTAGAAATGCATTAACAAATTTGTCAGTAATAGCATTCAGCACGATTTCAATCTATGAGTTTTTCCTTTGGATGTCTCCCATTTGAAGTGTATGGAGGCTACAAGAGAAAAATATTACCTTACATGAACATTATCACCAGAGATTTAAAATCAGAGCTTTTTTATAGATTTAAACTTATTTATGAAAAGTCAAACTGATGATTCAAGAAATAAAAATTCAATTTCGGAAAAAGTGAACTTTTGGATTCATCAAGACGAGAAATGCCAATGTTCAAACAAAAAAGAGATTTTGACTTTTGACATCTACCAGACTAAGTAGCACATTGATTCACAAAGCTTATTCCACTGTGCTTCAAACAATGTCACAGAACAGCAATGGTACAAAGACGAGTTTCAAAAAGTTGAAAGCCTGACATAAAACAGATCTTGCTCAATACAAACATGCACATTAGGAGCAGGAATAGGCCAATCAGCCCTTCAAGTCAGATCCACCTTTCAATAAGATGGTGGCTGATTATCTATTTCACATTCCATCTACCTCTGATAACCTCCACTGAGCTGCCCCCTATCCTTCTCCATCATCACCAACCCCCACCTTGCACCCCTCACCCCCATCATCACCATTAGCTCACTAATGAAATGGAGGAATTCAAATGATTTGGGTTGTCCTGCACGAACAAGTGCAAATGGTAATGCAAAGCTCTCTCCCAAAAAGACTTTCTCTCAATATCCTCAAAATAATGGATTCAAATAGACCATCTAAAAGCCAACCTTGTACATGCAAGCCCTTCAAAACAAAGGCTCAACTTAAAATGCATTGAGAAATCATATACAAATTCTTAATTTTAAAAATCATAGTACATTACCCCTTGGGCTTCTGTTTTCTGAACAGACTACTGACCTACTTAATTGTTTATGGTAATTACATTCCCTTTATTTTGAATTCTAATTCAAAAAATTATCACAAATGCTGAGTTAGATGAAGAATTCCTAATGGTTACAGTTATCAATAAGAGCTGATTACCAGTGTTTTAGTTAAGATTTGAAATTAATTTCCAGGAGTTCAACTCACCAACTCACTGTTGAACATGGATCATGAGAATCTGTGGTGTTGTTTAAGATTGTAGTTATTCATTTACATTATACTACAATGTTAAGAAATGAAGTCACATTGTGAGGTGATATGCTATTTTCCTTTAATGGGAAACCAGGCTGAGTTATTTATTATCCATTCTGAAATAAGGTTTTATTACATTTGTTCATGGGATGTGGTAGTCAGTAGTTAGGTTAAAATTAATTGTCCATCCCTAGTGGACGGTTAATATTCAACTATATTCAGAGTCTGGAGTTACACACGGGCAAGTATGACAGATTTGCTTCCCTAAAGGACATTCATGAACCAGATGGGGGTTTACAACAATTCATAGTGGTTCATAGTCACTATTAGACCATTTATTTAATCAAATGAAAATAGTTCAATTCATTCTTTTGGGAACATAACAATACATAACAATAGATGAAGATTTTCATTTATTTTCCAACACAATCCAATGTCTTCCAGCTAATACAACAGCCAGTACTTTGGTTGTAAATGAACATTTCTTGACAACAATTCTCTGACTTGATGTGATCCCTCACTCCTCCACAAACCTTGGAGAATTTCCACCTCCTCTTTGATATGTCCACGTAGGCCTTTTATATGAAACCTAGCCTTCACAGTCACATTGCTGAATTGAATGCCTGTGATTTATAGGTTGTTGTATATTGTGACTTAACTCAGCTTCTTTCTAAGCAGAACTCGCATAGCTGTCAGAGAATGAAGATGTTCATCCCATCTGTATGCAATGGATCTGAGCGCATGTGTCACACATGAATGAGCAATGCTGTGATAATTATATACCACCCACTCTCTGATTATTAATTCAGTGAATTCTTTTCAATGGATTCCTTGACTGTGGTGTGACTGAATAAAGTATAAAGTCAGTATCTGTAGTTGTCAATCAATCAGTCTCATAAAGACCCTCAGTTTTGAACTTTTCTCCAAGGGATAAAAAGAGAAAAATACTGCTTGAAATACTCAGCAGGTCAAAAAGTATCTGATCAGACACAAAAAAAAGACTTAAAGATTCAAGATCAGTTTTCATTAAAAACCATTAGCCTATAATGTTAACACCACTTCTCTTACCACAGAAGTTACAACTTTGCTGAGTATTTATATTCATGCCCCCATAAGAATGGTCTCGGGCTTTCCATTTCTTCCTGGAAAAATCGGCCTGAACCATCCCCCATCCATCAACACCATCCTCTACCTGGCTGAGCTCATTCTCACCCTGAACAACTTATCTTTTAACACTTTTCACTTTCTTCAGGGTCAGAAGTCACACAACACCAGGTTATAGTCCAACAGGTTTATTTGAAATCACAAGTTTTTGGAGCTCTGCTCCCTTTGTCGGGTGACATTGTGATGTCAAATATACCTGCTGGACTATAACCTGATGTTGTGTGAATTCTCACCTTGTCAATCCCAGTCCAATATTGGTATCTCCACATCATCACTGTCTTCAGGTCAGAGGGGTAGCAACGGGTACCCGCATGGGCCCCAGTTATGCCTGTTCCTCTGGGACAATCTGGTCATTCCTCCTTCACTTCCAAAAACCACCCCCTCCCCCTCAGCTCTAAGGCACCTTCCCCACAACCACAGAAGGTGTAACACCTGCCTGTATACTTTCTCCTTCCTCAGTTTCAAAGGGCCAAAACTACCTTCAAAGAGAAGCGGTGCTTCACCTGCAATTCACTCAGTCTAGTCTACTGCATTTGCTGCTCATAATGTGGTCTTCTCTGCATTAGGAAAATTAAGGGTTGACTGGGTGACCACTTCATAGAACACATACCTTCTGTCTGCAAAGGACACCCTGAGCTTCCAGTTGCCTGCCACTTCAACACACTACAGTGTTCCCTGGCCAATATCTCTACCTCAGGCTTGCTGCATTGCTCCACTGCAGCTCTGTGCAAGCTGGAGCAACAACATCTCATTTTCCACTGGGAACTCTACAGCCTTCTGGAGTCAATATGAAGTTCAACAATTTTAGGGCTTAAGGCACTTTCTCCCATGTCCTTACCCAATCCCCTACACATCAGGCCTTGTTATCACATGGTCTGCTATTACACACAACCACCTGTGAGCCTCTACATGTCCCCATTAACAGCTATTCATTCTCTCAGACTGATCGTTATTCACTCCTTTATGTGTCCAACTAGTCGCTTTCTTTGGGCTGTATCTCTACCTACCATTTACTCCTTGCCCCCTACCATCCAACCTGTCTTCTGCATAAAAAAATCAAATTTCTTCCCAGCTACCATCAGTTCTGACGAAAGGTCATTGGACCTGAAACATGAACTCTAATTTCTTTCCACAGATGCTGCCAGACCTGTTGAGCTTTTCCAGCAATTTCCACTTCAGTTTCTCATTCTCATTTTATTTCCGATTTCCAGGATTCACAAGATTTTGCTTTTACGATGTTTTAATACAGCTAACATGAATAAGAGGTGTATCTGCTCCAAATATTAAAATTTGAATGTACAGAACTACTTCTCGATGTTGTCCTTTATAAACAATTCCTGATATTAGATTAATATACAATTAAGATGACATGTCATTCAGTATGGTAAATATATTCAGCTCATCTACCAAACAGCATCTAAAGACCTTAATAAATTGATCTGAACAGAAACGCAAAATGCTTTGGTGCCCATTTTCACAATCTCCATCAACATATGCCACAATCCCCATACATTCTGCTTAGCAGGGGAATATTGTTTTTTTACAAATATACAAAAGAAATATCTACTTCAAGCTCTCAACCTTTGGTACAAAAGATGCATCATCTGTGATCACTTTAATCACATCACTAATCCAATAGTTAAGTTGATTATTGATGCAAATAAAAAGAAGCGAATGTACTTTTTACCAATGGCAGAGTTGCTTTAAACGGTTCTAAACTGTACCCTCTTTGTTTCTGAGATAAGAACCCACATTCTTGCTTTTGTTATCATCAGGGAATGTCATCTAGAAATGCAACATGTTGACACTCAAAATCACTATGTCAGTTGAGCACTGTGGAAATATTTAAAATCGTATTTTGTGGTTATAATTCTGAGGTGCCACTACTGATAAAGCTATTGGCATCCTAAAAGACATAGCTGTCAGACTGGGCACATAGCTGGTGATAAAAGAAGCAACACAATAATAAAAAAAAGGACTACTTGACCAGCCTACCTGTTTACAGATGCATTGGTCACTGACCTTGTTATTAGAAGTTATGATCTTGTGGCTTTGTGAAGACAAAGTCTTCATTGAGAACATGCTTTGTTATGTTTTTTGTAACATCATGCAAAATAGAACAGATTCAAAACATATCTAGAAGCTCAAAATTTGGCATCCATAAGGTGCTGGAGGGCACCAGCAGCAATGTAACCAAATTCCGTCACTATATGTTAAGTTAATCTTGGTACATCTCACTCTACCATTGAGTTCTGAGGGGAGTTGATGGTAATGTGGTAATAGCACAGAACTCTAGGCAAATACTCTGAGAACATGGATTTGAACCCCATCAGGGTAGATGGTGAAATTTAAATGCAGTTTTAAAGGAAGTCTTGAATAAAAAACAAGTCTTATGAGGACTATATAACCATTGTTGATTTTTGTAAAATCCCATTGAGTTCAGTATTATCCTTCAAGGAATAAAATCTTCCATCCTTACCTGGTCACTGGACCCAAAACATTAACTCTGATTTCTCGCCACAGATGCTGCCAGACCGATTGAGCTTTTCCAGCAATTTCTGTTTGTTTCTCAAATCCTCATTTTATTTCCAATGTCTAGAGTTGCCTGCACGAGCCTTTAGACCCAAAGCAATCTCGAAAACTCTGAACTTCCATCTAGGCAATAAATGCTAAACTAACCAGTGACAATTTCTTGAAAATTACTATCAAGCCAGGAAATCAACCCTGGGTCAATAAACATAGTCACGGAATGTGGTAAAGCTCATTTAAAAAAAAGAGGTGCCAACATGGTAAAGCTACAACAGAGAACCGTGTGCTTTAAACAGATTGAAGTGATTCCCCTCCATTTTCACAAGCAATAAGTAATCACCAACATTCAGCAATTAGGCTGTAAAGTACTTTAGAAATGTGTATCATTTGTTAAACATAATTTAACACATAGAGCTCTCAACTCTGAGGCAGAAACTTGTGGATTCATGCCCAAACTCATACACCTTTACTCCCAAAATCTAGGAGTGGAACTGTCAATGTCCTGTTCTTTGGATGAGACACTAAACTGAGGCACTACATGCCCTTTCAGATGAATCTTAAAGACACCATTCAAAGAAGAACAGGATCATTTTCCTTTATGCCCTGGTCAATATATATCCACAAACCCAGCATCATTAAAACAGATTATTGAGTCATTGATACCTTGTTGCTTGTTAGCATTTGCTGCATGCTTTTGACTGCTGCGTTATTTACATTACAACATTGACTCCATTTCTAATGTAGTTCATTGGCTGCAAGGTACTTTAGGTGCCCTATACTTAAAAAAAGAATATCTCCACAAAGATTCATTCATTCTTTAGAAATGGACTCTTATTTTACATATTAAGATTTTTCAGATGTGACTTGTATTCATACTGAAGCACTTATATGATAGGCTGAACCAAATGGGGAAATGGGGTAGAAAAACATGGGTAAAACCAGGAACCTACAGACAGGTGGAGGCCATTCAGCCCCTCAATCCTGTTAAACCATTCAATGAGATCCTGCAAGATCTATGGCTTACCTTCCTACATGTGTCTTTAGTCCATATCCCTCAATGCCTTTGCTTAGCAAACATTTATCTATCTCAGATTTAAAACTGACAACTGATCCAGCATCAATTGCCATTTATGGAATAGAGTTCTAAACATCTACCAACTTGTGTGTGTAGAAGTACTTCTTAACATCTCTTCTGAACAGTCTGGTCCTAATTCGCAGACCTTGTCCCTCATTCTAGAATCTCCAACAGCGGAAATAGTTTATCTTTATTTACTCTATCTTTTCCTGTCAACACCTTTAAGGTTTGAATCAGATCGCCTCTTAACCTTCAAAATTCTTGAGAAAGCAAGCCTAATTTGTATAACCTCTCCTTGTAACTTAACCTCCGACATTCAGGTTTCATTCTTGAAAACCAACACTGTACTCCCTCCAAGGCCAATATGTCCTTCCTAAAGTATGGTGTCCAGATCTGCTCGAAGTGGCATTTAAATCAGGATTTTGTAGAGTTGTAGCATAACTTCTGCATCTTTATAGTTCAGTTCTCTAGATTTAAAGGCCAGCATTCTGCGAGTTTTCTTGATTACTGCTCCGATTTGTGATATTTTAAAACTTAATGTACCTTAATCCGACCCCAAGTCTCTTTGAAGATCCATTGTATTTAACTTCATACCATCAAGAAAGTACCATGATCTATCCATTTTCAGTCCAAAATGGATAGCCACACATGGGCTTGCAATGAACTCTATCTACCACAGTTTTGTCTATTCACTCAGTCTGCCAATAACCTTTTATAATTTAATGCTATCATCTACACTGTCTACAATTCCACCTAAATCTGTATCAGCTGGTAGGAACTGATAGCAGACACATTTTGTTTAAGAGGAACTTTTCCATTTTAAATAGCCTCTGTAAATATTCATGCATGGGAAATAAATGTGGTACTTCTATCAGCCAACAGAAATGGGACAAAAGCAAGGCCAAACTGGTAAACTATCATTTGCCACTGTCCTGCACAGCACCCACTAGCAATTTCAAGTGGGCATAGATATAGGTGACCATCATTCCTACTAGGTGGTGGAATTTTGGATTCCTAAGTAGTATCTTGGAGCCAGATGCCTTTTTATTCCATAACCATGGTAGGGGACTGGACAATGGCCTAGTAAAAAATACAACTGTAATGACTGTCCCTCAACACTATGTTGGAGGATTGGATTTTTGTTTTGAATATGGTTAAATTTGTGACAATCATTAAGCCTAAATACCTACCATTACTCCTCAGATCATCACCCAACCATATCCTAGCAATTGACCGTGCATTCAACAACTGACATCTGTCTGTAAGTACTCGTCCTGTTCCTGTAGTTCACCTTCTCCATTCATAATGATCCTGACCATAAAATGGCTGCATCAGGTGGACACTTCAACTCAATATACACTGCAGTTCATAACTAACATATATTAAACATAACATGTATCGCCATGCAATGCAATTGAGATTTAAACATATTTCACAACAATCCATTTCTTAGCTCGTTTTAATCACACCATTAGTAAATATCTCTCATTCGAAATTCCTGTCATGTCATTAAGAAATTCCTTTCTGTAAACATCGTTACATTTGCACAGTCTGATGTTATTTATCAGATTCTGATCAGTTGTCTTTCAGTGAGAAATTTGCAGTTTCATCTTGACTACCAACTGGTAAAATTTACATCAGAGTCAGGAAACTGAACATTAACTGGAGGCCATGAAGGTATAGGATAGTCCATCAAAGACAGAGTGCCAATGATCTTTTCTCATTTAAATGGTGGACTGCACCTCTCCTGTATATTCAAAATAAAGATTCACTCAAAACTATAATTAATTATTTTCTTCTTTGAAGGAACTGATTTAATGACAGCTCTTTATAATTACAGAACTGCCACATACCCCTAGCTCATTTTAAATGCGCGTAAGTCTGCAATTTTATATCTGGGAATATCTGTTTTCCAAGGTAGAAGGCCCCAGCGACAATGCTTATGACCTAAAACCTGACTCAACTCACAAAACCTTAGTTCAACTGACATGACTCCGTTATCAATGTGGAGCCCAAGGAGATTGTTAACTACTTTTCCTTTCTTAACACGAGGCTCTGAAATACCTTAACAAGTTAGACCTTTGGAGACCGTTTCTAACCCCAAATGGGAAAGGAGAAGGGTGGCGGAGTCTGGAGGGTGCAGGTATGCAATTTTGTGCCAATGACTGGTATACCAGTTTACCAGCTCCAAGACTCGCCTCCCACAAGCCAATTTCCTGAAGGTGGAGTGGAGGCATCAGGGTTACCCATTCACAAGCACCACAACCCTCAATCATACATTCACATCTCCATAATACTGGCCAAACTGCTGACTCTACTATTTATATTTTTAAAAAGTTTTAAAAATCAGGAGGGCGCCTCCATCTAACAATTTCCTCTATCTTACCCAAGACAACATTCTACAACTTCTTCACTTTTGGAGAATTTCCTCTTGACACTCCAACATCAACACCCCTCACCTGCCATCATTAATTCAACAGCGAGCTACTCTATGGCTACTAATCAGCCAAGCTGGGAATACCACTGCCAATTTATTGCTTTCCATGCATTACTGTGTTGTAATTCCCATTTGATTCTCACTTTGAAGAGATGGTGCAGAGAGTAGGAGAGGTAATAAAGCATTTCAAAGAAATTAAAGGCTGAAACCAACATGGACACACAGTTCATGGTTTGTTGGGTGCCATAAAAGGTAACACACTCATATAAAAATAGAAAGAATTTGCAGAATCACATCTAATGTAAACTGACGCAATCACACTCTTCACTCCTTTTTGTATGTAAGATAATTCCCACCTGTTTCAAGAGGGTATTCAATAAACAAAGAGTCCACTGCACAAAACTGCCCTTTGTTTAGCACAATTGAGGCATGTTTAAGAAGCGCATGAGGAATAAAGGAATGCAAGGATGTGCTGATAGGTTTATGCGAAAGGAGGAGGCAACTATGGAGCATGTACAACAGAATGAATTAGTCAGAGTAAATAGCTATAAAATTCCAGGGATGACATTTTGATGAAAGGATAAAACATTCACTAAATGGATGGACTGTGGGAGAGTGGTCAGAATGGTCTAGATTTCTGAAGTAGGGCTGATCAGAATCTCCTTTCAGAAATGTGGAGCTTTCTTGTGACGTAATGAAAAAGCTGAGTGGCAACCAGCAGGAGATTCTTAGCCTCTAAGAATCAAACTATTCTTGAAGATGGGAGCATGTACATAGTGAGAAAAATAAATTTAATACATTAAGCATAAAGTAACCTGATTTCTACTTGATAGCCATTAAATCTAATGACTATCTTTGCAACTTGTACAATTATGTGAAATTTCCAAAATCATAAAATTGTAGCCTGTGTAAGATTATACTTTGGTCTTTTTTGACCCATCAATGCAAATGTTTTCTCACCTTAACTTAGAAGAACAAGGGCATCTATTGAATGAGAACATTGCTATATGCAAGTTCCCTTCCAAGTCTCACAAGATGTGGGTTTGGAAATACATCATTAGAACATAGAACATAGAACATTACAGCGCAGTACAGGCCCTTCGGCCCTCGATGTTGCGCCACCCTATCATACTAATCTGAAGCCCATCCCACCTACACTATTCCATGTACGTCCATAAGCCTGTCCAATGACGACTTAAATGCACTTAAAGTTGGCGAATCTACTACCAATGCAGGCAAAGCATTCCATACCCTTACTACTCTCTGAGTAAAGAAAGTACCTCTGACATCTGTCTTATACCTATCTCCCCTCACTTTAAAGTTGTGTCCCCTTGTGTTTGCCATCCCCATACTTGGAAAAAGGCTCTCTCTGTCCATCCTATCTAACCCTCTGATTATCTTGTATGTCTCTATTATGTCACCTCTCAACCTTCTTCTCTCTAATGAGAACAGCCTCAAGGCCCTCAGCCTTTCCTCGTAAGACATTCCTTCCATACCAGGCAACATCCTAGTAAATCTCCTCTGCACCCTTTCCAAAGCTTCCACATTCTTCTTATAATGCGGTGACCAGAACTGTACACAATACTCCAAGTGTGGCTGTACCAGAGATTTGTGCAGCTGCAGCATAACCTCCTGGTTCCAGAATTCAATCCCTCTACTAATAAAGGCCAAAACACTGTATCCTTCTTAACAACTCTGTCAATCTGGGTGGCAACTTTCAGGGATCTGTGTACATGGACACCGAGATCTCTCTGCTCATCTGCACTCCCAAGAATCCTACCATTAGCCCAGTACTTTGCATTCCGATTACTCCGGCCAAAGTGTATCACCTCACACTTGTCCACATTAAATTCCACTTGCCATCTCTCAGCCCAGCTCTGCATCCTATCTATGTCTCTCTGCAACCTACTACATCCTTCGTCACTATCCACAACTCCACCTAGTGTCATCCGCAAATTTACTAACCCACCCTTCTAAGCCCTCATCCAGTTCATTTGTAAAAATGACGAACAGCAGTGGACCCAACACCGACCCTTGCGGTACGCCGCTAGTAAATGGATACCAAGATGAACATGTTCCATCAACTACAACCCTCTGTTTTCTTTCAGCAAGCCAAATACTGATCAAAACTGCTCTGTCTCTCACTATCCCATTCCTCCGCATTTTGTATAACAGCCTACTGTAGGGGAACCTTATCGAACGCCTTGCTGAAATCCATATACACCACATCAACCAGTTTACTCTCATCTACCTGTTTGGTCACTTTGTCAAAAAACTCAATAAGATTCATTAGGCACGACCTACCCTTCACAAAATCGTGCTGACTGTCCCTGATGAAATTATTCTTTTTTAGATGGTTATAAATCCTATCTCTTATAACCTTTTCCAACACTTTACTAACAACTGAAGTGAGACTCACTGGTCTGTAATTACCAGGGTTGTCTCTACTACCCTTTTAGAACAAGGCAACCGCATTTGCTATCCTCCAATCCTCAGGCACTATTCCTGTAGACAATGATGATTTAAAAATCAATGCCAAAGGCTCGGCAATCTCTTCCCTTGCTTCCCAGAGGATCCTAGGATAGATCCCATCTGGCCCAGGGGACCTGTCTATTTTCACACTCTGCAGTATTTCTAATACCTCTTCCTTGTGAACCTCAATCTCTTCTATCTAGATGCAAGTATCTCTTTACCTTCCTTGCCAACATTTTCATTTTCTATAGTGAACACTGTCGAAAAATATTTATTTAGTGCTTCCCCTACCTCCTCTGACTCCACACACAACTTCCCACTATTATCCTTGATTGGCCCTAATTTAACTCTCGTCATTCTTTTATTCCTGACATACCTATGGAAAGCCTTAGGGTTAACCCTGATCCTATCTGCCAACAACTTCTCATGTCCCCTCCTGGCTCTTCTGAACTCTCTTTTTAGGTCTTTCCTGACTTCCTTGTAACCCTCAAGTGCCCTGAGTTTTCACATTTTCTCCTAACATTAGCCTTCTTCTTCTTCTTGACCAGGGATTCGCACTTCCTTAGTAAACCACGGCTCACGCATTCTATATCTTCCTCCCTGCCTGACAGGTACATATTTATCTAGGACACACAGGAGCTTTTCCTTGAATAAGCTCCACATTTTTAATGTGCTCATCCCCTGCAGTTTCCTTCTCCATTCTACGCTTCCTAAATCTTTCCTAATTGCATCGTAATTTCTCTTCCCCCAGCTGTAACTCTTGCTCGGTGGAGTACACCTATCCCTAAAGTAAACCTGACAGAATTGTGATCGCTGTCTCCAAAGTACTTGCCTTCTTCCAAATCTAACACCTGGCCAGGCTCGTTACCCAGTACAAAATCTAAAGTGGCTTCGCCCCTTGTAGGCCTGTTCATATGCTGTGTCAGGAAGCCTTCCTGCACACACTGGACAAAAACTGACCCATCTATAGTACTTGTACTGTAGTGATCCCAGTCAATATTTGGTAGTTGAAGTCCCCTATGACAACTACCCTGCCTCTATCACTCCTATCGAGAATCATCTTTGCTATCCTTTCCTCTACATCTCTGGAACTATTTGGAGGCCTATAGAAAACTCCCAGCATGGTGACTTCTCCTTTCCTGTTTCTAACCTCAGCCCATTCTACCTCAGTTAACGAGTCCCCAAACATCCTTTCTAAAACTGTAATATTGTCCCTGATCAACAATGCCACACCTTCCCCCTCTTTTTACCATCTTCTCTGTTCTTACTGAAACATCTGAATCCCGGAACCTGCCACAGCCAATCCTGTCCCTGCTCTAACCATGTCTCTGTAATGGCCACAACATCGAAGTCCCAGGTACCAACCCACGCTGCCAGTTCACCCACTTCATTTCGGATGCTCCTCGCATTGAAGTACACACACTTCAAACCAGTTTCTTGCTTGCCAGTGTCAGATACTTGATTTGGGAACTCATCCTCTTCTGTACCTGTCCTACAATTTTGGTTCCCATCCCCCTGCTTTATTAGTTTAAATCCACCTTAATAGCTTTAGTGAATTTCCCACCCAGGATATTGGTACCCCTCTGGTTTAGATGAAGACCAAACTGCTTGTAGAGGTCCCACCTACCCGAGAAAGAGCTCCAATTATCCAAAAACCTGAAACCCTCCCTCCTGCACCATCCCTGTAGCCACATGTTCAACTCCTTTCTCTCCCTATTCCTCACCTCACTAGCATGTGGCACGGGCAGCAAACCAGAGAAAACAACTCTGTCTTAGCTCTAAGCTTCCATCCTAGCTCCCTGAATTTCTGCCTCAAGTCCCCATCTCTCTTCCGACCTATGTCGCTGCTGCCAATGTGGACCACGATTTGGGGCTGCTCTCCCTCCTCCCAAAGGATCCCAAAGCACGTTCATTGTCCTTTCTTTGTTGCTAGTTCAAAAACCAGGATACCTAGTCCATAGCATTATGCAAGTATCAACAAATGCCACATGCATTGTAATGGCTGAAGAAGATTGCTCACTATCAGCACCCAAAGAAGGATTAATAAAAAGGTGACATTCATGTCACAAACATGTACAACAGCATGTATAAACAGACGCTCTGCCTGGTGTATTCAATAATTCCAATGTAATGCTCACTGTGCACAGTCAGTTAAATCTGGGTATGGACTCAAGGAAACTTATAGTAGCGAATTTTGAGAAGATTTGTAGCTCAGGTTGGTGTTCTGGATGTAGGTTTGCTCGCTGAGCTGGAAGGTTCATTTTCGTTAGAATTTTCATCAAACTTAGAATAAACAAAGCTGTAGAATGTGTTGAAAGCATGGGGTAGATATTATAAGTACAGTGAACAAAACCTGCTACTTGCAAAGAAACTAGCATGATCTCGACATATATATGATATAAAATATGCAACAGACATCTTCCCAATCACAAAAGGATTCTGTCTTGATACCAAACTGCCTTTTCATCTTCTCCTTGTCCTTTAAGACTCTTTCTTTGGCCAGGCCATGATCTTCCACCATAACATTACCTTCTTTCACATGTGCAATCTTTTGCCTGGTTTATATCCCTGTTAAGGTATGGGGATGTTTCTCAACATAAGGACACTTGAAGTATCGAGCAATTTTAGATCAGATATAATACTGTTGTTTGTAAAGTATTGGCTACTATTAAATTACATACCTCCACTCCATCTTCAAAGAAAGATTACAATGTTTGTAAGTAAACAAGTTGAGTAGGAATTTGAAAGCTGCTCAAAGATATATTGCCTTTTTACTATTCACTTGCTACTGAAAAATCAGAATATTTTTTAAACAAATCAGCGGACTGTCTGTACTTGGATAGGGTATGTCAATTCCTACAGGTCTAAGGGAGTGATGTTTGGTTATAGGGTAGGGCGGGGTGGGGGGTGGGGGTGGTTAAGGCAGATTGGCCCCACAAAGAGGAAACAAGTTTTATTTGGTCAGTAGTAGATCCAGAGCAATGGGATGTGTGGGGTGCAGTGTTCAAGTCCAGAGCAGGGTAACAGAAAGGATGTTGGATCCCAGGCACGGAGGGTGTTGTGGTTGTGTCTGGGAGGGTTTTTTTTTGGGGGGGTGGAAATTAGGCCGGGGGAAGAGTTGTCACTTTATTAGTTATTCAACAGTTAGACTATGTATTTAACTGTAATATTTTTCTTGAGTAACAATTTATGTATTTTAATACAAACCCTCCTAATTTTCTAATTTAAATGGAGCCTTCTGGAGGTTTCCAGATACAAAGAATTGCTCAGTGAAAAATTAAATTTCTCAGATAATTATGTGAGAGTCTGCTACAATGGGGATTCCTCAGTCTTAACTTCCATCTGTACTTGAATAATCAGTCTGGCCATTAGAAAATCCAGACCATGGATGCTGAGCAATGCATTTCTGCGGAAGACAGAACACAATCCTGCCTGATTAAAAATGTTATACTTATTGATTTAGAGACATCAGAGGTCACCTCAGAAACGGTTTAAATTGAGCGATCAGAGGATCTTTTCATTTTGGGCCAATGTTCATTGGAAAACAATGCATTAGCTAGTAAATGACAACAAGTACAGGCGGTCCCTGACTTACAAACAAGATCCCTTGTTAATACTAATTTTAAGTACTTGACAAGTGAACCTTATGGAAGTATTGTGCTCCGACTTACGTACATACTCAGGAACAAAACCCAAGGATAGAGCGTAGTATCAGGTCAAAGTTCAACCAATAGCTGCAGCAATTGTGATGACCTCTAACTACTTCCTGAGGCACTAAGATAGTTCCATAGGAAAGCCTTTCATCAGTGAAGGGATGTGAAAGCCCCATTTCTGGTTTTCACTCCTGTTTATGCCCCCCATGCTGTTTCTGGAGTTAGCAGCTCTGACTCCAGCCAGTCCCTAACTTTATAGGATGCTAGTACATGGCTGGAATCTGCAATCATGATGCCCAGAAATGGTAGATATGAAACGCTCTGCTGGGCCGAATGTGACCTGTGGGCCATATGTTGGGCACCACTATTCTAACTGGTAAAGATCACAAGACAGCGGGGTGCGGTAAAATAAAATGGGGCTGCCCACTTTGGGCTGAGGTGAAGAAAAGTATCTTCTCTCAAAGGAGAGTAATCCTGTACAATTCTCTACCACAGAAGGTTGACAGAGGACAAATCACGTAATATATTCAAGAAAGAGACAGATACAGTTGTCGATTTTAAAGGTCTCAAAATGTATGGAGAGCAAGTGGAAATACAGCATTGAGATCCAGGATCAGTCCAGGTATGTGGAATCCAAATCAGATGATCCTGACCTTTACAGGAAATCCAGATATGGCTATTAGAGACTGCAAGAGGCAATACTGGACTAAGCTAGAGACCCAAACTAACCACTTGGACGTCCAGAATTTGTGGCTGACATATGGGCTATGAAGTGAAGTAGAATGGAACAGCAGATAAAAAATACATCCCTCCTTGTTGCACTCAATGCATTTTATGCTCACTTCAAACAAAAGGTCAGGGAATCAAAATTATCTGCCCCAACAGCCTTGGGTGCACCTGCTCCTTCAGTCACCACTACAGACATCAGTTCGGCCTTTTTGAAAGTGAATTTACAGAAAGCGATCGACCCAGGTGGAAATGCCAGTCATGCACTCAGATCTCACGTGTACCAGCTAGTGGGAGTATTTGCTGACATCTTTAACCTCTCCTTGCCACGATCTGAAGTGTCTACCTGCTTCAAGAAGACCACAATCATTCCAGCACCAAAGAAAACTCATGCAGAGTACCTCAATGACTACCACCTGATGACTCTAATCTCCATAGATATGAAATGCTTTGAGGGGTTAGTCATGGCTCACATTAACTCTAGCCTCCCAGCTTGCCTACCATCACAACAGATCCACAGAAGACACAATCTCCCTGGACCTACACTCATCCCTGGAACATCTGGATAACAAGGATACCTGCATCAGGCTCCTAATCATTGACTATAGCTCCACCTCCAACACCATAATTCCAACCAAACTAATCTCCAAACTCCGAGACCGAAGTCTCTGCTCCACCCTCTGCAACTGAATCCTTGACTTCCTGACCCACAGACTACACTCAGTGAGAATAGGCAACAACACTTCCTCCACAACAATTCTCAACACCAGCATTCACAAGGCTGCGTACTCAGTCTGTTATTAGACTTCTTCACAATCATGACAGTGTGGCCAAAGTTTGTCCTAACCCCATCTTCAAGTTTACTAATGACACCACCATTGTAGGCCAGATCTCAAACAATGGTGAGACAGAATACAGAAAAGAGATAGAATGCTTGGTGGTGTGGTGGAAAGAGAATAATCTCGTCCTCAACATCAGTAAAATTGATTTCAAGAAGGGAGAGGGCACACCCCTGTTTGCATCATGGAACTGAGATGGAGATGGTCGAGAGTACAAAGTTCCTATGCGTGATAATCACCAACAATCTGCCCTGGCCCACCTACATTAATGTGACGGTCAATAAAGCACAACAACACCTCTTTGCCTCAGGAGGCTAAAGAAATTCTGCTTGTCCATAAGGACACTTACTAATTTTTACCAAAGCATCATAGAAAGCATTCTATCCAGATGCCTCACGGCTTGGTATGGCAACTGCTCTGTCTTGGATCATAAGAAACTACAGAGAGTTGTGATCACAGCCCAGTCCATCATGCAAGAGAACCTTCCATCCAATTACTCCATCCATACTTCCTTCAGAAAGGCAGCCAACATAATCAAAGATCTCTCCCAGCCTGGTAATAATCTCTTCTATCCTCTTCTATTAGCAGAAGATACAAACACACATATCAACAGGTTTGAGAACAGCTTCTTCCCCACTGTTATTTGACTTCTGAATGAACCCCTGAAATTTCAAATTTAATGTTGATCTTGCACAGTGAAGGTACACCTTCTCTGCAGCTGTGACATTGTATTATTTGCTCTGTTCTATTACCGTGTGCACTTTGCATGCTATGATCTGCCTGTACTGCACATAAAATAAAACTTTTCACTGTACCTGGGTACATGTGGCAATAATAAATCAAATCAGCCATGATCACATTGAATGGCACAGCAGACATAATGGGCCAAATAACCAATTGTGCTCCTGGCTTTTGTGTTTCGATCTCATGGAGAATTGTTGCAGTGCATCTTGAAGATGGATCTACATTGGAGTTACAATGCATCAGTGACTGTTGAAGGGCATGACTGTTGAAGGAGGTGGATGAGGTTTAGTCAATTTGACTGCTTTTTCCTAGATGCTGTTAAGCTTCTAAGTGTCATTTGGAATTGCACTCATCCAGGCAAGTGAAGAATATCCCACAACATTTCTGAACTTCCCCCTTGTAGACAGAATGAATGGCAAGATGGGGTATTTTCACTTGTGACCTTGTTGAGCGTTTTAGTGCTACTGCCAGATACATTTAATGTAAATAGGAACAAAAATATGCAACACACTTAAAACATGTAAATTCCACATCAAGGTTGTGTTTGAGTTGGTCAAAACCTAAAATGAATGACACAAGAAAAAGCATTTAAGTGGATAGTTCAAATTGAAATACATTATAAAGGAACATCACTCTGCATTCCACGATATATATATGAAGAGAGAACCATTGTGTTATTTGAGAGAAAGATTGCTTAGGAGGAAATTGGGAGATGTATTTCAGAATATTTGGATGAACAGTAGAGTCCTTTCCTAGTTTTCTCTTCCTCCATACTCAGAAATTAATTTGGGGTGGCATGGTGGCTCAGTGGTTAGTACTGCTGCCTCACAGTGCTAAGGACCCAAGTTCAATTCCAGCCGCAGGAAGCTGTGTGGAGTTTGCAAATTCTCCCTGTATCAGTGCGGGTTTCCTCTTGATACTCTGGTTTCCTCCCACAGTCCAAAGATATGCAGGTCAGGTGAATTGGCCATGCTAAATTGCTCGTAGTGTTAGGTGCATTAGTCAGAGGGAAATGGTCAAGTGGGTTACTCTTCAGAGGGTCAGTGTGAACTTGTTGGGCCTAAGGGCCTGTTTCCACACTGTAGGGACTCTAATCTAATCTAATCTAATTTGCCACAAGTCCTTATAAATAAATGTAAATGCAAGGCAGTCTACTGCTAAAATCCAAAGAAACAAGGAGGAGCTCAAAGTAAGTTAAAAAGTGTGGGTTAAACACTGCGCCTTTAAAAAATCCAAAGATTGTAGGGGAAAGGATTGCAAGTATCTCAATTGTTTACACTACACATGTATCCTTTATCCTTGAGAATGCATATGGTTATCTTGCCTTCAATTACTGTGTCTCTTTCAATATAACCTAATGTTCCATAGCTTAGAGCTCCTTTCACTTTCACAAATTGTGCCCATCTTCAAACTGATTTGTTTTGCTAAGATTTTCAATTCGCAGTTACACATCCAAATGAATTTATTCACCTCCTGCTAGGTGCAATTTCCTTTATGATAGAGACGAATGAACACCTTTTTTTTGGCATATTATAGTCCTATAATTTTACCTGAATAAAGTCTAATCTCTTCAAACAAAATAAAATTGCCATTTGATTTAGAACTGAAAAGACTGGATGCAAACATACTTTTTGATCTTTTTGATAATGTCATCATAAATATGCCAATTCAAGCTAAAATTTGTGCCTGACATGCAGAATCATAAAAGACAGATTAAAAGTGTTCCCTTAACCAAATCCCGATAACATTGTGGATGAGGGAGGGAGGCCTCTCAAGGGTACCAAGTGAGCCACTGCCCTTTTTGACATTCTCCAGATCAAGTCTGCTATTCCTTCTTACATACTTTTGGAGCAGGCGTTACTTTAACTCAGGTCTCCTGGCTCAGACACAAGGTCATTATTACTGCATCACAACATCACCAAATAAGCTGTTCAGGTATGTTATAGCCCACCATCGGAGTAAGTGGGACTTGAACTCAGGAATTCTGGCTCAGAAGGAGGGACACTATTGCTGCACTACAGCAGCCTTAGGTGGGAAGACAATTAATGCCAATTAAAAGCCTCATTATGCTGCCAGTGGTTATCAAACAAACAACAGCAGCAGCTTGGAATCACCACAAAACACTTGGGATTGCTTGAATGCTGCTGAGTTGAATGGGTGGGCAGGGGATCTGGGTTGAGTATGTGTTGCTGGAAAAGCACAGCAGATCAGGCAGCATCCAAGGAGCAGGAAAATCGATGTTTCAGCTCTTCATCAGGAAGTCTGGACTCTGGCCTGAAATGTTGATTCTCCTGCTCCTCAGATGCTGCCTGACTTGCTGTGTTTTTCCAGCAACACACTCTCACCTCTGATCTGCAGACCTCAATGTCTCCTTGGGGATTCTGAGTGCACTGCTTCCTTGTTCAAAGTCATTCAGTGCATGATGAGAGATCTAGATCAAGGGGCGACCTGAGGGATTGAAGTTTAAATCCACAACCTTTTGATTTTTGCAAAAGTGTGACCCCACGGAGTTAATAATCAGCAATTTAACTCATGTCAGCAATAAGGCACTTAATTTTGAACTTGATTAACTGGGGAGTTCCGAAATCTAAATTACTGCAAAGTAACTCGCAATAGCAGAATCTTTTGATAGAATATTTCAGAAACTAAATTATAAATGAGGTATTTCTTCAAGATCTTGTATATAATTTAACATTATTTAATATAAAGTTGTGATTTATGTGGATGCAGTGTACAAACACCTCATTCTGTTCACATATAATTCCTTTAACTCCTGGGTTAAAATAATTTGGAACAGCTCCACAAATTAAATCAAAGAATTTTACACAAACCATTGTATGCTAATGCTTACAAACCAAGAGCAGTATGTTAATATTTTATCTCATGCGATTACACTAATGCATTCATTATTATTGTCATAAAAATATCAACAAGTCAAAGCATTTGTAACTTCCATGAAGAGCTGGAGTAAAAAGTGTATTATTATTAACAACATACATCATTAACCAATGCTTTGAATTAAGTCTTAGTATGTATTTTCAACAGGGGAATGTTGACATTTTGTCAGATCTTACAACAAGCATTAAAAAACCCCAAGAAAATCAAACTATTACATCGAGGCAATTCCAGAAGTTATATGACAAAGTGCCTTTGAATGAAGGCAGCAATTTTAAATTAAAAATCACACAACACCAGGTTATAGTCCAACAGGTTTAACTGGAAGCACACTAGCTTTCGGAGCGTCGCTCCTTCAACAGGTGATCATCGATCACCTGATGAAGGAGCGACGCTCCGAAAGCTAGTGTGCTTCCAATTAAACCTGTTGGACTATAACCTGGTGTTGTGTGATTTTTAACTTTATACACCCCAGTCCAACACCGGCACCTCCAAATCAGCAATTTTAAAAGTCTGGAATCCAGAAATCCAAGCAAAACTGAACTAAGCTGAAATGAGATGGAATAGTCCATTGGCTGCGGTCACAGCTAGCCTAAAGGAAGTTGGTTTTGAGGTCAATCATCTCAGCTCTATGACATCACTGCGTGAAGTCCTTAGGGGAGTGTCCTAAATCAGACCAGCAACTGCTTTAACGTCTCTCCATTAAAAGGGACACCCGCACCAATCAACCCCACTGCCCCGGGGCCAAACATTTCAATCTCCCTCTCCCACTCTGCCGAGGACATGCAGGTCCTGGGCCTCCACCGCCACTCCATCACCACTCGACGCCTGGAGGAAGAACACCACATCTTCCACTTCTGAACCCTTCAACCCCAGGACATCAATGTGGTTTTCACCTATTTCCTCATTTCCCCTCCCCCCACCATACCCCAGTTCAAACTGTCAGCTCAGCACCATCCTCACGACCTGTCCTACCTGTCATTTTTCCTTCCCATCTATCTGCTCCACCCTCTCTCCAACCTATCACCTTTACCCCTTCCTCCATCCACCTATTGCACTCTCAACTACCTTCTCCCCAGCCCCACTCCCTCTCATTTATCTCTTCACCCTCAAGGCTTCCAGCCCTCATTCCTGATGAAGGGCTCCTGCCTGAAACATTGATTTTCCTACGCCTCGGATGCTGCCTGACCTGCTGTGCTTTTCCAGTACCACACTAATCTTGACTCTAATCTCCAGCATCTGCAGTCCTCACTTTCGCCTGAATGATAATGTGGTCAGTCTGATACTAGATTTTGGGTTATGAGTACATCCATGCATTTTGGTAATTTAACTTCTGCATAAAGATTATCTTGATTTTTGACAGGTATATAGAATCAAGAGAAATGTGCCATTACAGCTGAATTTCCACCAATCTTGATTGGCTAGGACAAACCTGATAACTAGCTCCAAGCCTTGTAGCAAAAATCTGCCTTGAAAATGAACTCCTGTGGAAGTTTTGCAACAGATCAGCTCAGGTTGTCAGAGAATTCAAAAACAAATTGCTGGAAAAACTCAGCAGGTCTGGCAGCATCTGTAGAGAGAAATGAGAGTTAATGTTTCGGGTTGAGTGACCCTTCCTCAGAATGGTTCCAAGAAAGGGTCACAGGACCTGAAACATTAACTCTGATTTATCTCCACTGATGCTGCCAGACTTGCTGAGCTTTTCCAGAAATTTCAATTTTTGTTTCTGATTTATAGCATCCCGCAGTTTTTATGGGTTTATTTTTCCTCAGATAATTCATCCTTATTAAATTTGGAATTAGTCATTATTGAGATATACATACTGATGACTGTTGCATGCTTGCTGTTTGCTTGAGGTAGGTACAGAGACATGAACTATAATGCACGGCCCAATGGGGAGCATTCAGACTTGTGCGATATCGAGCTTGACAGCATAGCCGATACCTGTTTCTCTTCTCTCATGTAACAACTTGCCTATCCAAAAGAATATGTAGCCTGTTGATTAATACTTTCTGCTAATCAGAGCAGTTTATTGCTGGGATGTGACCCAAGTACAGCACAGTTGCGTAGACAGCTTTGAAGTGGTGCAGAAACGGTTTACATGAAACATTACAGTCTATATCTGCAGTTTTCTCAATTTTTCAGGGCACCAGGAACAAATAAGCAAGATCAGAACATTTGATAAAGTTTAGAGGAGTTCTCCTTTCTTCTTCCATTGTCCAATCAATGATACACTGCACAGGTTGTTCTGATATATTGCACATTTCGTAAACGCAAATTCGCTGTAACACGATTGAGGAATGGGGATGTTGTTTTTAAAGCGCTAACTGTAACACGATGACATCACCAACACTAAGTGCTGTTTTGAAAGCACGATTTTTATATAACATGGGGTTGCAGAAAAACATAACCATCGCATTACAGAAGAATTACCTTGCCAATATTTACAGGTGCGCCATCGAGAGCATTCTGTCTGGATCTATCACTATCTGGTATGGCAACTGTACCATTCAAGATCAAGATCGGAGACAATTACAGAGAGTGGTGAACTCGGCCCGGACAATCACAAAGACCAACCTCCCATCTATAGAATCCAGCTACCAGGCCCACTGTCAAGGAAAGGCCACCAGCATTCTTAAAGATCCATCCCAACCTAGCAATGCTTTTCTACAACCTTTACCATCGGGGAGAAGGTACAGAAGCCTAAACACATACCCTCCAGCTGGTTTCAAAACAGTTTCTACCCTACTGTTAGAATACTGAATGGACTCAAACTTCTAACATTCACCTGTACCTTTGTTTTTGTTTTTGCTGCTGTTTACCAATTATGTACTTATCTATGCTACTTAATTCTATGATCTGCCTGTATTGCTCGCAAGACAAAGCTTTTCACTGTGCCTCAGTACACGTGACAATAAATTAAATTAAATTCAATTCAGAATTGACTGCAGTGTGTGAGTTAGTAAAAAGGAGTGTATTTCAGAATATAACAGAATGTGTAAGAGACAGTAAGGCGTGCATACAAGAAACATTAACACAGAAGCTATTGCTGTGGGGATGGATTGTGCTTGGCCTGCCCCATTCTCTTGGTCTTGAACATTTGATCTCAGTGGCTTGACAGGTGAAGACAACCAGCGACTTTGGTGACTGCAATGGATGATCTGCAACGCTTTTTGCACCTATGTATTTCATAGCTATCCACACACATGTGTTTCTAGTACCAGCAAAGAAACATGATTTCCTCTGCCAAACCTGTCAATGTTGGCTTTGTTTGCATGGAGGAAGGATATTAATAATAGGTATTCTCATTCACAAAGTGTCACATTAGATAAGCAATGTCTAGTACTTAATGAATTAATGCTTGCTTTTCAAAACAAAAAATATCAATGAATGTTAAAGATAATATTAGGTCAAATGAGGAGACTTGTAAAGCTCTAAATTGGTTGGAAACATGAAAATTGGGAGAATTTTATAATTTAGCAAAGGAGGACCAAAAAAAGGGTAAAGAAAGAAAACAGAGCATGAATGTAAAGGAAGAAAATAAGAACAAACTGTAAAAGCTACTACAAGTATATAAAAAGGAAAAGGTTCACAAAGAAAGGAAAATTAATAATAAGAAACAGAAAAATAGGAGAGAAACTAACTTAGTACTTTGTGTCTGTCTTAATAGAGGAGGACATAAAGTCTCACTGAAAGAATTAAAATCCCAAGGTCTAGCGAGAGTGCAGAGCTTAAAGAAATTAGAATTGACACAAACATACCGTCCTGTACTGATGCTCTTGTGACATATCACCATTCCTTCATCACAGGGTAAAAAAAATCCATCAACATACTCCCACCTAGCATGGTGAGAGTACTGAGCCACATATACAGCAATGGTTGACCTTACCCTGGTGGTCAATGGTTAGGATTCAGTGCTCTCACCGCCATGGCCTGAGTTGGATTCCTGGTCAGGGAATTTAATTTTAGAAGACTGTTGGTGTCTTTAACTTCAGTGTAGACTTTTTGGGCCAAATCACCTGTTTCTACACAGTCGGGATTCTATGAAAGCAGCTTTTACCATCTTCTCAAGGCAAGTAGGAATGGGCAATAACTGTGGACCTGATATTATAGCTAATATCTCATGGATGAATAAATACTAAAAGAAAATCTGCTGCATTTTCAACACTATAACGATGTTTACATTTATGGAACACTTTACTGGTCATAATACACATTGGGACATATCAAAAGAAAGATTCTGTTTAATCTATGATGGAGGATGGGAAAAAATTGTGGCCATAACAGCTGCACCTTTTTGAGGTATTTTAGGTGTGGGAGCTGATTTCCTCGAATTCTAGGAGCAGTAATTACTGTTTTATAAGCTGCTGCATTGTTTTGGAACTGTGGGGGGAGAAAAGATCAAAACAACTAGACTTTAAAATGGAGGAAGAAAAACAAAGGCAGAGACCATGGTTAGTGTGAGAGAGGGAGAGAGAAAAAGAAACCTATATTTCTGTATGACACAGCAGTGAATCTGCACAGCTACTGCCTTTTCTGTTTAGTTCAAGCATCTCTGGACACCGGAGTGCATCTCAGAAAAATTAGCATCGGTGAAAATCATAGCTGACTTTGGAGAAACTTGCATGGAGGGCGCTCACAGCACAGGAGCAGATAAGGTCTTAGTTTTTAAATATAACCTTGCTTTTCTTTTGGTAAGCTTCTCTTTTTTACGTTCTGATAAGGGGAGTAGCAGGGATGGCAGTGCAGGGAGAAGAATGTTCCTCCTGCATGATGTTTGAGGTGAGGGATGGCATTAGTGTCCCATACAAGTACATCTGCAAGAAGTGCACCCAACTTTTGCTCCTCCAAGACCGCTTTAGGGAAATGGAGCAGGAGCTGGTTGAACTTTGGATCATTCGGGAGGCAGAGGCTGTGATAGATAAGAGTTACAGGGAAGTAGTTACTCCTAGGCACGAAGAAAGCTGGGTGACTGTTCGAAGGGGGAACAAAAAAACAGTGGAGGGATCCCCTGTGGTTGCTCCCCTGAAAAAACATGTCTATCATTTAGGATACTGCTGGGGGGATGACTTACCAGGGACATGCATTGGGGTGCAGGTCTCTGGCACAGAGTCTGTCTCTGTTGCCCAGAAGGGAAGGAGGGAAAGGAGGAGAGTGTTAGTCATTGGAGACTCAACAGTGAGAGGATCAGATAGAAGATTTGTTGGGAACAAACTAGACTCACGGTTGATGTGTTGCCTCCCAGGTGCCAGGGTCCGTGATGTCTCAGATTGTGTCTTTGGGGTCCTGAAAGGAGAGGGTGACTAGCCCCAAGTCATGGTCCATGTATGTACCAACGACACAGGTAGAAAGAGGGATAGGGATGTAAGGCAGGATTTCAGGGAGCTAGGGTGGAAGCTGAGAGCTAGAACAAACAGAGTTCTTATGTGGTTTGTTAGCCATGCCATGTGATAGCGAGGCAAGGAATGGGGAGAGATATCAGCTGAACACGTGGCTGCAGGGATGGTTCAGGAGGGAGGGTTTCAGGTACATGGATAATTGGTGGTCATTCTGGGGAAGGTGGGACCTCTACAAGCAGAACAGAGTTCACTTGAACCATCCTGGGTGGGAAATTTGCTGGTGCTATTTGGGTGGGTTTAAATTAGCTCAGCAGGGGGATGGGAACCTGAGGTGTAGTTCCAGTGCACAGGAGAATGAGAGTAGGGAGGGCATGGACAGGATTTCATGGTCTCAGGACAATGTTGGTAGACAGCAAGCTGGTTTGAAGTGCATCTACTTCAATGCCAGGAGTATCTGGAATAAGGTTGAAGAGCTTGCAGCATGGATAGGTACCTGGGACTTTAATGTTGTAGCCATTTCAGAGACATGGATAGAAAACGGTGAGGAATGGATGTTGCAGGTTCCAGGGTTTAGATCTTTCATTATGAACAGGCAAGGCGGCAAAAGAGGGGGAGGTGTGGCCTAATTAATCAAGGATAATATAACAGTGGCTGAAAGAGCTTTTGACAAGGACTCGTCTACTGAGGTAGTATGGGCTGAGGTTAGAAACAGGAGAGGAGAGGTCACATTGCTGAGAGTTTTTTATAGGCCTCCACAGAGTCACTGGGATGAGGAAGAGAGGATTGGCAAAACGATTCTAGGTAGGAATGAAAGGAACAGGGTGGTCATTATGGGGGACTTTAACTTCCCAAACATTGACTGGAAATGTTATAATTCTAGTACTTTGGTTGGATCAGTTTTTGTCTCATGTATGCAGGAGGGTTTCCTGACACAGTATGTTGAAGGGCTGACAAGAGGGAAGGCCACACTGGATCTGGTGTTTGGTAATGAATCAGGCATGTTGTTTGATTTAGTCATAGGTGAGCACTTTGGAGAGAGTGACCATAATTCGGTTATGTTTAGTTTAGTGATGGAAAGGGATAGGTACATGCCACAGGGCAAGAGTTATCGATGGGTGAAGGGCAATTATAATGCAATTAGGCAGGAATTAGGATGCATTGAATGGTGTTGCAAAATACAGGGGATGGGGACAATCTAAATGTGGAGCTAGTTTAAGGGAAAGATAATGCTTGTCCTTGATAGGTGTGTCCTTAATAGGTATGTCCCTGTCAGGCAGGAATGAGGTGATAGGTTAAGGGAACCGTGGTTTACTACAGAAATTGCATTTCTTGTTAAGCGGAAGAAGGAAGCCTATGTGACGAGATGGTTCAGATAAGGCGATGGAGAGTTACAGATTAGCTAAGAAGGATTTAAAAAGAGAGTTAAGAAGAGCAAAGAGAGGGCATGAGCTCTGTTTAGCAGGTAGAATAAAGGAGAACCCTAAAGCTTTCTATAGGTCTGTGAGGAATAAAAGGATGACTAGGGTAGGAATAGAGCCAAAGACAGAAGTAGGAAGCTGTGTGTGGATGCTGTGGAGATCAGAGGGATGCTAAACGAATATTTTTCATTGGTTTTCACTCAGGAAAAGGAGAATATTGTAGAGGAGAAGAATAAGATAAGAGGTATTAGACTAGATAGGATTGAGGTTAATAAGGAATAGGTGTTATCAATTCTAGAAGGAGTGAAAGTAGACAAATCCCCTGGGTCGAATGGGATTTATCTGAGGATTCTGTGAGAAGCTTAGGAGGTGCTGTTAGAGCCTTTGGCGTTGATCTTTAAGTTGTCATTGTCCACAGGTTTAGTATCACAGGACTGGAAGATTGTAAATGTTGTGCCCTTGTTCAAGAAGGGCAGTAGAGATGACCCAAGTAGTGATATAACCAGTGAGCCTTACTTCTACTGTTGGAAAAGTTCTGGAAAGGATTATAAGAGATAGGATTTATAATCATCTAGCAAGCCACAATTTGATTGGAGATAGTCAACATGGTTTCGTCAAGGGCAGGTCACACCTCTGAGTTTTTTGAGAAGGTGACCAAGCATGTGGATGAGGGTAGGGCAGTTGACGTGGTGTACATGGACTTCAGGAAAGCCTTTGATAAGATTCCACATGGTAGGCTGATGGAGAAAATGCAGAGGCATGGGATTGAGGATTATTTAGCAGTTTGGATTAGAAACTGGCTTTCTGTAAGAAGGCAGCCAGTGGTGGTTGATGGAAAATATTCAGCCTGGAGTCTGGTTACTAGTGGTGTGCCTCAAGAATCTGGTTTGGGACCACTGCTGTTTGTGGATGCAGGCATTGTTGGATGGGTTAGTAAGTTTGCAGAGATGCTAAAGTCAGCGGAGTGGTGGACAGTGTGGAAGAATGTTGCAGGTTGCAGCGGGACTTGGATAAACTACTGAATTGGGTGAGAAGTGGCAAGTGGAGTACAATGCAGATAAATGTGAGGTGATGCACTTTGGGAAGCTAACAGGAAGGCAGAATACTGGGTCAATGGAAGGATTCTTTATAGTGTGGATGTGCAGAGGGTTCTTGGAGTCCATGTACATAGATCCCTGAAAGTTGCCATCCTGGTTGATAATGCTGTTAAGAAAGCATACGATGTGTTAGGTTTTATTGGGAGAGGGATTGAGTTCCGGAGCCGTAATATCATACTGCAACTATACAAAATGCTAGTGTGGCCGCACTTGGAATATTGTGTACAGTTCTGGTTGTCCCATTATAGGAAGGATGTGGAAATATTGGAAAAAGTGCAGAGCAGATTTACCAAGATGTTGCCTGGTCAGAATGGAAGGTCTTATGAGGAAAGGCTGAGACACTTGGGTCTGTTCTCATTGGCAAGAAGGCAAAGCGGGGATTTGATAGGGACATACAAGATGATCAGAGGATTAGATAGGGTAGACAGTGAGAGTCTTTTTCCTAGAATGATGATATCAGCTTGTACAAGGGGGCATAGCTACAAATTGAGAGGTGATAGATTTAAGACAGATGTCAGAGGCAGGCTCTTTACTCAGAGAATGGTAAGGATGTGGAATGCCCCACCTGCCAATGTAGTTAACTCAGCCACATTAGGGAGATTTAAACAAACCTTGGATAAGCACATGGATGATGATGGGATAGTGTAGGGGGATGGACTTAGATTAGTTTACAGGTTGGCACAACATTGAGGGCCGAAGGGCCTGTTCTGCACTGTATTGTTCTATGTTTTAAATCTACAATTGTGAGTAGAGTCAGTTCTTTTTGGTTATATGTTTTATTGGGATCTGTCTCGAGTAAAATTTAAAAATATAAAACTTAGACATTAAGTTAGCCTGCAGCAACGTTTTATCGAGCAGTAAGACTGTGCTATTTTCTGGGTCTGTAGATTGTGAAGGAGCACTAAAGAGGCCATTAGTAGAGTGATGTGCTCTTCCTGTCAGATGTGGGAGTTCAGGGAGAATTTCCATGTTACTGATGATAAAGTCTGCAGGAAGTGTCTTTGGTTCTGAATCCTGTCAGATCGGTTGGAGTGGCAGTTAGAGGCAATGAGGAATTTATAGATGGCAGTGATAGGAGGGGAGAAAAACCGCAGGTTCAGTCAGGTAGATGGGTTAACTCCAGGAAAGGTAGGAGGGGCAGGCAGGTAGTACAGGAGTCTTCTGTGGTTATCCCCATTTTAAACAAGTATGCTGGTTTTGAAAATGTAGAGGTGGACTCTCAGCCGATTGTAGCACAAACAGCCAAGTTTCTGGTACCGAGACTGACTCATATGTAATGAGGGGTATGTCAAGTTGCAAGCAATTGATTGTGATAGGGGACTCTCTAGTCAGAAGCACAAACAGAACTTTCTGCAGCTGATGAGAAATCAGAATGGTGTGTTGTCTCCCAGGTGCCAGGATCAAGGATATCTTGGAGAGAGTGCAGGAGATTCTCTAAGGGAAGTGGGACCAGCAGGGGGTCTTTGTACACATTGGACCGAATGACATAGAAAGAAAAAAGGATGTGACATTATGAATGAAGAATACAGGACATTAAGCAGAAATTTAAAAAGGAGGTCCTTGAGGGTAGTAATATTTGGATTAGCTAGTAAGGATAGAAATAGGAGGACAGAGCAGATGAATTCATGGCCGAGGAGCTGGTCCAGGGGAGAAGGGTTCACATTTTTGGATCATTAGAATCTCTTCTGGGGTGGAAGTGACCTGTATATGGAGAATGGATTGCACCTGAATTGGAAGGGGACTAATATACTGGTAGAAAGTTTTGCCAGAGCTGCTTGGAAGAATTTAAACTAGTAAGGCAGGAGGGATGGGAACCAGGGAAATAGTGAGGAAAGAGATCAGTCTAAGACTGGTACAGTTGTAAAAAGGAACAAGTCCAACAGTTAGGGCAGGCAGGGACAAAGCAGGGAATGAGGTAGAACTGATAAGTTGAACTGCATTTATTTCATTGCAGGAGGCCTAACAGGGAAGGCAGATGAACTCACGGCATGGTAAGGAACATTGGACTAGAATATCAAAGCAATTACAGAAACATGGCTCAGGGATGGACAGGACTGGCAGCTTAATATTCCAGGATACAAATGCTAAGGATGGATGGAGGGAGGGGTGCAAGACAGCATGGTGAACAGCGCTTTTGATCAGGAATAGCATTACCTAACATTAGGGAGGATACTCCTCGAAATATGTCCAGGAATGTTATTTGGGCAGAACTGAGAAATAAGAAAAGGATGATCATCTTACTGTTACAGATAACTGAGATCTCCTGCTATTAGCAGGAAATTGAGAAACAAAATTGTAAGGAGATCTCAAATATCATATTTGTAAGAAGATCTCAGTTATCTGTAACAATAAAAAGCAGGTAATGGTAGAGGATATTAACTTTCCAAACATAAATTGAGAATGCCATAGTGTTAAGAATTTAGATGGAGAGGAATTTGTTGAGTGTGTATGAGAACAATTTCTGATTCAGTATGTGGCTATCCTCCAGAGAAGATGCAAAACTTGTCCTACTCATTGGAAATAAGGTAAGGCAGATGACTGAGGTGTCAGAAGGGGAGCACATTTGGGCCCACGACCATAATTCGATTAGTTTTAAAATAGTGATGGAAACAGATAGACTGGATCTAAAAATTAAAACTCTAAACTTGAGCAAAGGCTAATTTTGACAGTATCAGGCAATGACTTTCAAAAGTTGATTGGGGGTGGATGTTCGCAGGTAAAGGGAAAATGGGACTCTTTCAAAACTGAGGCAAGGCTGGTGGGTGTAAGGAATGCTGGATGACTACAGAAAATGAGGTCTTGGTTAAGAAAAAGAAGAAAGCATATGGCAGGTAGAAACAGCAGACAAGACATGATTCCTTGGAAGAATATAAAGTATGTAAGAGAACACTTAAGAGGGAATCAGGAGGGAGAAAAGGGGACATGAGATCGCTTTGGCAAATAGGGTGTAAGAGAATCCAAAGGGATTTTATAAATACATTAAGGACAAAAAGGTAACTAGGGAGAGATAGGACCCCTCAAAGATCAGCAAGGCAGTCTATCTGTGGAACTGCAGGTGATGGAGGAGATGCTAAAAAAGTATTTTGCATCAGTGTTTACTGTGGAGAAGGATATGGAAGATATAGAATGCGGGTAAATAGATGGTGACTCCTTGAAAAATGTCTATATTACGGAGGTGGTGGAGCTGGATGTCTTAAAATGCATAAAGGTGGCTAAATCCACAGGACCTGATCAAGTGTACCCTAGAACTCTGTGGGAAGCTGAAGAAGTGATTTCTGGGACCATTGCAGAGATATTTGCATCATCAATGGTCACAGGTGGTGTGCCGGAAGACTGGAGGTTGGCTAATTATTTTTTTAAAAAAGGTGGTAAGGAAAAGTCAGGGAACTACAGACTGGTGAGCCTGATATCAGTGGTGGGCAAATTGTTGGAGGGAATTCTGAGGGGTAGGATTTACATATATTTGGAAAGGCAAGGACTGATTAGGGATAGTCAACATGGCTTTGTGCATGGGAAATCATGTCTCATAAGCTCGATTGAGTTTTTTGAAAAAGACAAAATCGGATTGATGAGGGCAGAAAGGTGGACGTGACCTCATTGGACTTCACTAAGATGTTCGACAAGGTTCTGCTTGATAGACTGGTTAGCAAGGTTAGATCACATGGAATACAGGATATTGAGCTATTGGATTCAGAACTGCCTCAAAGGTAGAAGACAGAGGATGGAACAGGTGGTGGTGGAAGTTTGCTTTTCTGATTGTGATCAGTGCTGTGTCCACTGCTTTTCTTCATCGAGATAAATGATTTGTTATGACCATAAGAGGTATAGTTAGTAAGTTTGTAGCTGACACCAAAATTGGAGGTGTAGTGGACAGCAAAGACTACCTCAGAGTACAATGGGATCTTGATCAGATGGGCCAATAGGCTGAGGAGTGGCAGATGGAGTTGAATTCAGATAAATGTGAGGTGCTGCATTATGGAAAGGCAAATCAGGGCAGGGCTTATACACTTTATGGTAAGGTCCGGGGGAGTGTTGCTGAACAAAGAGACCTTGGAATGGAGATTCACAGTTCCTTGAAAGTGGAGTTGCAGGTAAATAGGACAGTGAAAAAGGTGTTTGGTAAGCCTTCCTTCATTAGTCAGTACATTGAGTTTAGGAGTTGGAAGGTCATGTTGCAGCTGTACAGGACGTTGGTTAGTCTACTTTTGGAATATTGTGTGCTATTCAGTCTCCCTTCTATAGGAAGGATATTGTGAAACCTGAAAGGGTTCAGAAAAGATTTACAAGGATTTTGCCAAGTTTGGAGGTTTTGATCTAAAGGGAGAGGCTAAATAGGCTGGGGCTGTTTTCCCTGGAGTGTCGGAGGTTGAGGGGTGTTCTTATAAAGGTTTATAAATCATGAAGGCCATGGATAGGATAAATAGACAAGGTATTTTCCCTGGGGTGGAGGAGTCCAGAAGCAGAGGGCATGGATTTAGGGTGAGAGGGAAAAGATTTAAAAGAGATCTAAGAGGCAACTTTTTCACATAAAGTTGATGTATGTATGGAATGAGCTGCCAGATGAACCGGTACCATTACAGCATTTAAAAGGCATCTGGATGGGTAGATGAAGAGCAAGGGTTGAGAGGGATATGGGCCAAGTGCTGGCAAATGGGACTAGACTCATTTAGGATACCTGGTCGACATGGATGAGTTGGACTGAAGGGTCCGTTTCCATGCTGTACATCTCTATGACTCTACCTCATTTTGCAAAGGCCCTACGTAAATTTCTTTTTTGAGGATGAGAAAGAATGTCTTCAAAACTGCTACTCACATTAGTTCTTTGCTAATCAGGCATTGATTTGCTCAAATGGGTAAGTGAACCAGGATGAAGGGCCTTCTTAGATAATAATAATGGGGCAAATGTTCACTCTGCTCAGGCTTTTCAGTGATTAAAACCCATCAAGGAAAACTGTGGTCATATTCAGGTAAGTGTCCAATGCTGAAGTACTTCCCTCAATAAAAATATTTTCCAAAAATTATAGTTGATATGCTGCCATGGAGAGAGATGGTGATTGCATTAATATCTCAATTCAAAATGTACCTGGATTTTTTTTAGCATGTCCAGGAACCACACATTGACTGGCTGTGTCACTTTTAACATAGAAGAGCTATGCTAGTTGTGCACTCAAGCTTGATTTGACATTCATGATCACTACTAATCTGTGTTTCAGCTCTTCAGTACCTTTTAACAGACAAAAATCTACTTATTTCAAGCTTGGTCCAACATCTGTGCATTTTTGAGATAAATGGTTTAGGATTTGCATTTTGCTGTATGTACAAATGCTTTCTGACCTGATTCCAAGCCGGTCAGCCTTTGAGGTAATCCTGACCACTTTGTTGCTCTTTATATTACATTAATAAAGAACACAAATTTTTAAAATATCATCTTTCAAAACCTTGGTACATCTTTGCTGCAATTAAGTACTTCTAAAATGTAATCACTGTTATAATGTAGGGAAACGTAGAAAATATTATATCAAATTGAAAAAATGCCATGACCATGGATATGAATGCTTAAGTATTATGGACATTTTAAATATATCATTCCAATATATGTTTTATTTAAAATAGACAGCAGAGACAAAATAATTGCAGGTGTAAATTTAGTGAATGTCTGGAGAATGGGTGGGGGAGGGAGAGAGGTGGGGGAAGGGCGAGAGAGAGAAAGAACCTGTGGATGCGAAGGGAACTTCAAACAACAGCCCTTGAAGGGGAAAGAGGCAAATCAAACACTCTGAATTGTGAACTCTTGTAACTACAAAGATAGAGAAGCCTACGACCCACTGCTCAATAGAAAGGCACCCCTGAGGATTATGTTCCTAAATGCAGACACATTTTATTTTTCCTTTGATTCGCAATGACAGGGGTTAAAAAGGCAATTTCAACTCTACTGATGTGTACTGAATGCTCTTTTGTCCATCGTCCTAGGTTTAAGCATGCTGTGAATTAACTAATAAACTCACTCACTTGTTATTCAAGAAAACCTGGTTAAATTGGCTCCTTTCAAAACACAAGATAATTTGAGTGTGGAGAAAGTTATCTATAGAGAAAGGGATCTTTTCTCAAAGTAAATCTGTTGCAATTGACCAAGGGAGCAGGAGATGAAGACAGGGAAGCAATTAATTCCTCCTCCCTCAGGAGCTTAACGGTTTCAGATATTCAGCCTGGAATTGTAATAAATTGGGGATCTTCTCCTGGGGTCTGGACATAACAATACTATACTGTAAGAAATGAGTTATTTATGGATTTGGATAGAGGTTATATATATATTATGTTGGAGTTTCTTTGTTTCAAAGAAAGAAGTGCTCCTTTGTTGGAGCATGATAATTTCAACATTAGAGCAAGGTTGTGTTTTACCAAGTGGAGATTGATGGATATTAAAACTGAAAGAATTGCAGATGCTGGAAATCTAAAACAAAAAGAAAGACCTACTGAATAGGTCTGGCAGCATCTGTGGAGAGAGGTTCTGATTAAACCTGATCATCAGACCCAAAATGTTATCTCTGATTTCTCTCCACAGATGTTGTCAGAGCTGCTGAGATTTTCTAACAATTTGTGTTTTTGTTTGTGACTGAGGGAAAAAAATCTTCCTTAAGGCTCTTTATTTAGGAGAAAACCTGCCTAAGGACACCAAATTGGTCGATATTATTTTAATGTACATTATTATAAACTAGATAATATCCCTTTTTTGTGACAACATTCAATCTTGATCCCTTGTTTTGAATGTTTTTTCCTCAATCTGATTCTTTTTCTCACATTTTCATTTACAAACTTCCGGTTGTCCTTCTTTCAAAATGCTCCTATTTCTAGTCAAATCTCTTGGTGATACTGCCTTCTCAACTTCAGCGTTACTGTCTTTGTGCCCAGACATGCCATGGGCAGTGATCATAACATGATCGAATTTACTCTGCAATTTGAGAGAGGAAAGATAGAGCCAGAAATAATGGCACTTCAGCTGAATAAAAGCAATACAGGAGGAGCAGGTTAGAATTGACTGGGAGAGGAGCCTAGCAGGAAAGACAGTGGAACACTAATGGCTGGAGATTCTGGGAGTAATTGAGGAGACACAGCAGAGACTCATCCCAAGGAAAAAGCAGCATGGTGCAGGGAGCATGATTAGACTCCCTACAGTATGGAAACAGGCCTTTCAGCCCAGCTAGTCCACACCAACCTTCCAAAGGGTAAACCACCCAGATCAATGCCCCGACCCTATATTTACCCTTGACTAATGCACCTAACACTATGGACAATTTAGCATGGTCAATTCACCTGACCTGCACATCTTTGGATTGCACTTCCTTCATCTAGATCTTTAATGTAAAAAGTGAGAAGTCTGTGGTCCTAACACTGAGCCTTGCGAATTGTCAACATGCTTTGTGCATGGGAAATCATGTCTCACAAACTTGATTGAGTTTTATGAAGAAGTAGCAAAGAAGATTGATGAGGGCAGAGCAGTAGATGTGATCTATATGGACTTCAGTAAGGCGTTTGACAAGGTTCCCCATGGGAGACTGGTTAGCAAGGTTAGATCTCATGGAATACAGGGAGAACTAACCCGTTTGGATACAGAACTGGCTCAAAGGTAGAAGACAGAGGGTGGTGGTGGAGGGTTGTTTGTCAGACGGGAGGCCTGTGATCACTGGAGTGCCATAAGGATCGGTGCTGAGTCCATTGTTTTTCATCATTTATATAAATGATTTAGATGTGAGCATAAGAGGTATAGTTAGTAAGCTTGCAGATGACACCAAAATTGGAGATGTAGTGGACAGTGAAGAAGGTTACCTCAGATTACAATGGGATCTTGATCAGGTGGGCCAATGGGCTGAGAAGTGACAGATATTCAGATAAATGCAAGGTGCTACATTTTGGGAAAGGAAATCAGGGCAGGACTTATACACTTAATGGTAAGGTCCTAGGGAGTGTTACTGAACAAAGAGACCTTGGAATGCAGGTTCATAGCTCCTTTAAAGTGGAGTCGCAAATAGATAGGATAGTGAAGAAGGCATTTGGTATGCTTTCCTTTATTGGTCAGAGTATTGAGTACAGGAGTTGGGAGGTCATGTTGGGGCTGTACAGGACATTTGTTAGGCCACTGTTGGAATATTACGTGCAATTCTAGTCTCCTTCCTATTGGAAGGATGTTATGAATCTTGAAAGGGTTCAGAAAAGATTTACAAGGATGTTGCCTGGGTTAGAGGATTTGAGCTATAGGGAGAGGCTGAACAGGCTGGGGCTGTTTTCCTTGGAGCATCGGAGGCTAGGGGTGACCTTATAGAGGTTTACAAAATTATGAGGGGCATGGATAGGATAAATATAGTTTTTTCCCTGGGGTGGGGGAGTCCAGAACTAGAGGGCATAGGTTTATGGTGAGAGGGGAAAGATATAAAAGAGACCTAAGGGGCAACCTTTTCATGCAGAGGGTGGTGCATGTATGGATTGAGCTGCCAGAGGAAGTGGTGGAGGCTAATACAATTGGAATATTTAAAAGGCATTTGGATGGGTATATGAATAGGAAGGGTTCAGAGGGATATGGGCAGGTGAGATATTATCTAGTTTAAAATAATATACATTAAAATAATATCGACCAATTTGGTGTCCTTAGGCAGGTTTTGGCCCTGGAGTGTATTCAGAGGGGATTAGCGAGCATGGTCCCAGGAATGAACAGCCTACCATGAGGAACATTTGACGACTCTAGGTCTATAATCAGTGGAGTTTAGAAGGATGGGGGAGGGGGAGGGGGATCTAATTGAAACTTATAGAATACTGAATGGCCTTGACAGAGTGGATGTTGTGAAGATGTTTTCATTGGTAGGAGAGACTAGGGCACAAAGGCACAGCTGTAGAGTAAAGGGAAGACCTTTTATAACAGAGATAAGGAAAACCTTTTTCAGCCAGAGAGTGGGAATCCATGGAATTCATTACCACAGAAGGCTGTGCAGGCCTGGTCATTGAGTATATTTAAGATGGAGATAGCTAGGTTCTTGATTGTCAAGGTTATGGGGAGAAAGCGGGAGAATGGGGTTGAGAAATTTATCAGCCAGGATTGAATGGTGGAGCAGACTCGACGGGCTGAATGGCCTAATTTCTGCTCCTGTGTCTTATGGGCTGCACCTCAAAATTCTATACTCTTTCTCCCTTTCTCCTGCAGTGTTACAAGCCCTGCAGTGGTTGATAACTTTCAAACATAACGTGAATTTCACAGCAAACATAAATTAGCAGACATATAATATATCAAATTAAAGAAAAATAATTTTTGTCAACAATCATTCCAGTCAGTCCAAATGTTCCTAGTTACAATTATCACCAAGATAAACTTCAATAATGTCTTTTCCTTAAATGCACAGGTGTCTGGCTTGTTCAGTTCTCTCTTCTTTTGAAAACAAAAAATCATTTCTCATAGTATCCTGCTTGGCTATGAATACAAAAACTACTTCACTTAATTTCCCACCTTTAGTTTACTGCATCTTAAAACAATATTTACCATGAAAAGATTTCAAACTGTCATCATTGCCATGATTATACACACAAGTTTTTCTCCCCGGGGTAACTCGATCGCACAGGCATGCCTCCAAGGCAGTGTTCTCATCCAGAATTCGCTGCTCAAGTTAAAAGTACATTTGAAAACATAGCCATCTTGTAAATTTCAGTATTCAAGACAACAGCAAAACCTTGTGACATAAACTCCAGACTGGTGCATAATTCTGCACACTCTCTTTCTGTGACATACTAGTATCCTACATCTTCCAGTAAATGTCTACTTCCTATTTATTTTTTCTTCCCATTACAAGCTGACATGTACTTCCATTAAATCCTCTATGGAATGCTTGATATATGGAGCTCCCAGTAAAAAAAAAAGGTCAATCTTGAGATCCTATCCAAACCTGGTGCATTCTGGATTCTTTTCCTGTGCTGTTAGACCACAACAATGGATCCAATATTTATTAATCAGTTATTAACACAGTATCTGTAATAATGTTCTATGACTTACCACGACTGTTGCAACATAATGTCAACTAACACTTGTCTATTTGCAACACACACAAATTCATTGCAATTTAGAGAAAGCAAGTAATCTTACTGGCACATGATATTAACACACTTCAACAAACCTTAGCAATTATACCTGAATAAAGAAACAATCAATGAATCATTTCTCCATAGATTCTATCATTTACAGGAAGTTGTCAACTTGCAAATGTGTCTCAACAAAACCAAGGAATTCTATTTGGATTTCCTGTGTGTACTTCTCAGCAATTAGACGACTGAGCCTTTAAAAGAATGCATTCATAATGTTATCCACAAAATAGTGCAAAACTCCATTCTTACAGAAGAGGTCATTATCTAACTTGACTGTCAGCGATGGATCAGTGGAAAACCAATCCTACTGTGAGTCAGATGTTTGTGGGTTCAATCTAACTCCAGGTCTTAAGGGAAAATCTAGGCTGACACTCCAGTGAAGCACTGAAAATGCTGCACTGTTTGACATGATGTCGTTCAGATGAGCTCCTATACCATGACCTCATATATCCTCATCAAAAGATGTCAAGTCATTATTTTGAAGAGAGGGCAATATTTTGTGTGTCCTGTCCAATAATTATAGCTTAACCAATTACTAAAAGCAAATCAAAACTGAAAGAATTGCAGATGCTGTGAATTAGAAACAAGAACACACATTGCTAGAAAAGCTCAGCAAGTCTGGCAGCATCTATGGAGGGAAATCAGAGTTACCGTTTCAAGTCAAGGGATCCTTCCTCAGAACTAATGGTAGGTAGGAAAATGTTGTTTTATATACAGAAGATAGGGTAGGGGGAGGGAGGAAGGAGTAAATGATAGGTGGTGATAGAGACTGATGGAAAGAACAGTTGGACTGATGAAGGAGTGGTAGCAATCTGGCTAGGAGCCTGAATCGCTTTTAATGGGGACTATTTGTGACTTACAACGGAAGCTAATGAAAAGCAAATCACCCGGCCAATATCACACTGCTGTTTATGGGAACTTGCAGTGTGCAAATTAGATGCATGCTTCTCACCTTACAACAGTCTGTTTGCTTCAAAAAACAGTACTTAATTGGCAAAATGAAATTGTGATCATGACAGATATCATAATAATGCAAACCTCACTCTTCTAAGCACAATGTATAAAGATACCTGACTTTCTTATCTGCCATTGTGCATTTTGTGTATAACCTCACACTTCACACAATTGTTTCGCACCAGCTGTTTGATCCAAGATCAAGTTGGTAAAAGGTAACTGTCACAATTGAGCAGGCAGGCAATGAAATAATTGTCGATCCCAAGTAGGAATGAAATCGACAACTACAAGAGGTCTTAAAAGTCCTAAATGGACCGTCTAGCAAGGAACAAAAGGAGAAAGTTCATCCCTTAAGATTGTTTAAAAAATTCTTTTAACTATTATTGTAATCTCTAAAAGACCAAGGATTGGAAGTGATATTTGTAGGTTGCAAATCTTAAGTATTATAGAATCTATACAAAAAAAGGTTGATGTAGTGGGCGGCACGGTGGCACAGTGGTTAGCACTGCTGCCTCACAGCGCCAGACACCCGGGTTCGATTCCCACCTCAGGCAACTGACTGTGTGGAGTTTGCACGTTCTCCCCGTGTCTGCGTGGGTTTCCTCCGGGTGCTCCGGTTTCCTCCCACAGTCCAAAGACGTGCAGGTCAGGTGAATTGGCCATGCTAAATTGCCCGTAGTATTAGGTAAGGGGTAAATGTAGGGGAATGGGTGGGTTGCGCTTCGGCAGGGCGGTGTGGACTTGTTGGGCCAAAGGGCCAGTTTCCACACTGTAAGTAATCTAATCTAATAAAGTATCACTGTGTGTTTAAAAATTTCTCAATATGAAAATAGGGCACCTGTGTAAAACGTAGGCCTGGAGTTCATGGTTTTTCTGGAGCTATTAGCTGAAAAGGCAACAAACACAATTTTTCACATGCAACAGGACCTACCAGTCTGCCGCACCAGAACTGTTGCCATATCCTTTAGCATTCATTAGTAATTTTACATTTTGAAGAATCTGTACAATACAAATGAAGTTTTGTTATGATCAGAGTTGGTAGTACTACTGGACAAATTGTATTACAGAATGAAAACTACCTTGTGAGATTTTAAGTTAGTTAATGTGGCAGTTTGACATGGAAAAATATTCATGGGATTACAGACTGTGAACAGAAGTTCTTTTTTTAGAAAGTCAAAACAAGCTATTCAAATATAGAAGACTACTAGAATGGTCTTAAAACACAGCAAAACAAAATTTCCATCTGTTTCCTGATATTATGTATTACAGAGATTCAAGTCCAGAGAAATAGCACACCTCAATTCCTTAGTATCTACTTAGCTGGTTGATTACAAGCTTTTTTGCCATGTACTGTGAAAATGATTCAAAGAGATCTTTCCAAATCTGCTGACATGGATTTTTTTTCATAAATCTTAAAGCCTACACTTTTTTTTAGTTCTGATAAGATGCAGAGTTCTAACCAAACCCTTCTTATTTGGACATTTGCAAACCAAACATGATTCACTGACATGACTTGTTCCTTGAACTGCTTTGAACATTTTTTTAAGAAGATATACTAAACTTATGAACTCAACTCTGATGTCTTCTGAACTGAAATTTAGAAAAAAAGCTTGCTCAACCCTAGCTTCTTCTGAAATGAAAACCAAGCATACACTTAATGGTAAAGTCCTAGGGAGTGTTGCTGAACAAAGAGATCTTGGAGTGCAGGTTCATAGCTCCTTGAAAGTGGAGTTGCAGGTAGATAAGATAGTGAAGAAGGTGTTTGGTATGCTTTCTTTTATTGGTCAGAGTATTGAATATAGGAGTTGGGAGGTCATTTTGCGGTTGTACAGGACATTGGTTAGGCCACTGTTGGAATATTGCATGCAATTCTGGTCTCCTTCCTATCAGAAAGATGTTGTGAAACTTGAAAGGGTTCAGAAAAGATTAACAAGGATGTTGCCTGGGTTTGAGGATTTGAGCTATAGGGAGAGGTTGAATAGGCTAGGGCTGTTTTCCCTGGAGCGTCGGAGGCTGAGGGGTAACCTTATAGAGGTTTATAAAATCATGAGGGGCATGGGATAGGATAAATAGGCAAAGTCTTTTTCGCTGGGGTCAGGGAGTCCAGAACTAGAGGACATAGGTTTAGGTGGGAGGGGATGATATAAAAGAGAACTAAGGGGCAATGTTTTCACGCAGAGGGTGGTATGTGTATGGAATGAGCTGCCAGAGGAAGTGGTGGAGGCTGGTACAATTGCAACATTTAAAAGCATCTGGATGGGTATATGAATAGGAAGAGCTTGGAGGGATATGGGCCGGATTCTGGCAGGTGGGACTAGATTGGGTTGAGATATCTGGTCGACGTGGACGCGTTGGACCAAAGAGTCTGTTTCCGTGCTGTACATCTCTATGACTCAAATGTTTGCCTTACCTATAATAAACTTGACAATGTAAATTTTGTTTACATTAGCATCACAGGAGTCTGCAATTACCTGCTTTCTGGCAAATGCTCACTCTTCCAGTCAGCCTCCCTGACCATTTATAAAATACAACCCTTCACACTAGTAGGAGAAAGTGAGGATTGCATATGCTTGAGATCAGAGTCGAGCGTGTGGTGCTGGAAAAGCATAGCAGGTCAGGCAACATCGGAGGAGCATCCTTTACACAAGTAACCATACCCATCTGCCACGGTTTTAAGATCGAAATTCCAATAAGATATTTACACACCATTGGTCATAGCTTACAGCAATGGCTTATAACAATACTTCGAAATATCTTGCTGAAAGAGCACTGCAGGTCAGTCAGCATCCCAGGAGCAGGAAATCAACATTTCAGGCCAAACCCTGACAGTGATTTTCCTGCTCCTCAGATGACTTGTTGTGCTCGTCCAGCTTCACATCTATAAACTCTGGCTTCCAGCATTTGCAGTCCATACTGTCTGCTAGTCACTTCTAAATACGCCATCATGGAAGACTTCACAAAAAGTCAAAGCAACTGAGTTTGCAGACATTATATATCACGGCTGATATTTGTTTTCATTATATAGAATACGCTTACCATCAGGTATATTATGTGACAAGTAAAGTATGCTTCTAACTCTTTTACATCTCTAACCATTTCCAACTTCACTACTATGCTTTGAGCTAGGTTTTGAAAGGGACACTACTTATGTAGATACAGGCTCTGATTGTATAGTGAGTTGATTGTCAGGTTAAGTACTACTACATGTTGATTATAAGACCATAAGAAAGAGGAGCAGAATTAGGCCATTAGGCCCATCAAGTCTGCTCTGGCATGCATTCATGGCTGATATGTTTCTCAACTCCATCCTCCTGCCTTCTCCCCATAACCTTTGATAGGTTCTTGATTAGTGAAGGGATCAATCTCTGTCCTAAATACACTCAATGACTTGGCCTCCACAACCTTCTGTGGTCATGAATTCCACAGATTGACCACTCTCAAGCAGAAGAAATTTCTCACATAAATTCTAAAGGGTCGTCTCTTCACTCTGAGGCTGTGCCCTCAGGTTCTAGTCTCTTCTCCAAGATCTTCTCCAAGTCCACTCTCTCCAGGCCTCTCCGTCTCCTCTTGCCTTCCACTTACCTTTAATATATCTAAAAACCTCTTGAAAGTTTCTTTTATATTGAGTGAGTTTACCCTCATATTCCATCTTCTCCCCACTTCTTGCTCATTTGGTTATCCTCTGCTGGTTTTTAAAGGCTTCCCAATTCTCTTGCTTCCCACTAACCTTCCCACATTGTATGTTTTTTCCTTTTGCTTTTCTGCTGTCCCTGACTACACTTGTCAGTCAAGGTTGTCTTGTCCTTCCCTTAGCATGTTTCTTTATGCTTGAGATGAATTTCTGCTCTGCTTCTTCAATTACCTGTCATTACTGCTCCAGCATCTTCCCTGCAAGGCTCTCCTTCAAATCAACTCTGGCCAGCTACTCCCTCAGGTCTTCATCCTTATCTTTGCTCAACTAAAATACTATTACTTTTGATTCCAGCTTCTCCCTCTCAAACTGCAGGGTGAATTCCATCACATTATTGTCACTGCCCCTTTGGAAGTCCTTCACCTTACTTCCCTAATCAAGTCTGCTTTATTATACATCACCAAATCCAGAATTGCCTATTCCCTCGTGAGCTCTACCATAAGCTGCTCCAAAAATTAAATCCTGTAGACATTCCACAGATTTCAAGGAAAGGAACTTGTTACTAACCTGATTTTACCAGTCCACGTGCGTATTGAAGTCCCTCATAGTTATTTTATTCATACCTTTCTTACATGTCTTTCCTATCTCATGAGTTATCTTCTTCCCATATCCTGACTCCTGCTGGGAGGCCTGTATCTAACTTCAGTCAGTGTCTTTTTTCCTTTGTGGTTCCTCAAGTCTACCCATACAGCTTCTATCGACTCTATGTCACTTTTTGATATTGATTTAATTTCATTTCTTACTAACAAGGCCACATCACCAGCTCTGACCATCTGCCTGTCCTTTCAGCAGGATGTGTATCCTTGGGTATTTAGTAGCCAGACATGAATCTATTTTAGCTACGTCTCAGTGATACTAACATCATACCTACCAATTTCAGTCTGTGCTACAAGCTCATTCATGTTTCATACACTGTGTGCATTTAAGTACAATACCTCAGTCCTGCACTGACTGACCCCTTCTCATAGTTGTCCCTTTCTTTACTGTGCTTGAAGTTAGATTCTTAGAACTTTCTTGTTACTTATACTGGAAACTTTAATAAATTCTGCTCTCTCCTTTAACTTTTTTCATGATTTTCCATACAACTAAAACCAACCCTCGACTATCTTTTCAAGTAAATAGGGCTTAAAATAATTACAACTGCAATTGCATGACTCCTGAAGGTTTGTATTCAATGCTTACATATGAGTGGCTATACAGGATAGGTAGAGGTGCCCTGGAAAATCTGAGGTGGCAAGGGCAGAGGGAAGAGAGTTTGAGTTTTATGTTGGGAGAGGGATTGCGGTGATGGAAACTAATACAAGCCTCCTCACCAAATCCACCTCTGCATCCACACACCTCAGAAGTCCACCACATATGCACTACAATCGTAACTAGTGTAAAAAGTAAACAATCCATGGAAACCTCAGACTGGTCACATGTGCATTTCAGGTTTCTCTGAGTCTAAAGGAAAATGTGGCCCCGTGTTTTCAGATAAAGCCTTTTTTATTGTTTTCATGACCCCTGGCACTCAAAGAATTAAATGATGTAACTGTCAAAATTGTAACCATTTTTTATAAATAAGCTTTACATTTTGTCTTAGTGCAGTCAGACCAGTATATTTTTCAGACAGAAGAATTTACAGCATGATATGATACTAGGAACAAGCAGAAATGTGCCTAATTATTTGGAAGAGCAATTGCAACTCAGATCATATTCTAATCATTTACGAGTAATAAACAAGGCTGAATTTAAAAAGCTATCAAATATTAAAGTCAATGATATGAATTCTGTTTCCCTGCAGGCAATTATCATGTTGCAAGAATAAGTTCATTGGCAGTTTGCTTGTATTGTAGAGCCCTTTTAACTTTTGAGTTGAGCATTTCAAGTAGGTTGGTTCAATGGTGTTGCATGCTTACACTCTGCCAGTCCTTTCCAAATCCTCACATGGCCTCAACCATCCCTCATCCTAGCTTGACCTTCAACCTTACAATACAAAAGAGCTCTACATTCTCCAATTTCAAACTCTTGCACATCTCCAACTTGTACAGTTCCATTTCTGCTGTTATGCCTTCAGCTGACAGAGCCAGGCACTTCAGAAATGCTTCCATAAAACTTTCCAGCCCGTTAGTTTATATATCTTTAAGGCACTGCTTTTGGTGTACAACTTAAACCAATCTTTCAACCACTTGTCTGACAATTTTATTATGACTCAGTGTCACATTTTTGTTTGATATAATCTGGCAAGTGAAAGATCCTGCTGATAGAATGTTACAGATGGTAGTCTGACTTGCTGTGGCACTCTCACTGTTGCACATATGTTGTAGGTTGTAGTCATGGACAGTGATAATTGAGGCTCCAACATTCATTTCATCACACTCCTACTCAGATATTTTTCCTCAGCCTTATAAGCTGCAATCAGCATGTATTAGATGGATTTGCACACTGATAATTATTGTGTTTAGCTGCCTTACAAATGCACCTTGCTTAGTCAAGTCCTGCAGGAGGGACTGGAATGTGAAACTTCAGAATCAGAGGGCTGAACACTGCCTACAGTGCCACAATGCATCCTTCGTTAAGAAAGTTACATACATGTAAGTATAGTTGTCACTGTTGCTACAATCTCTTGTGTTTCTCCCAGCATCAGATAACAGTCTTAGAAAATGTCTTCCTGCAGGTAAGCAGAATAAAACAATCCCATCAGATATGATTCTTCAAGGCCAATGTAGCTACCAATTGTGTGCCCACTTTCATTTGATTTCTTTCAAAAGGAATTTTCGTGCTTGGATCTGCTAAAGAGGTTCATTCCACTACATAAATGCTGAATTCAACTGCAATTTGCTGAATAGACATCTATCTTTGCCTTTGCAGAATTATTTATGTTGTGCACCTGTCTGCTAATTGCAGTTTGTGGCTCATTAAACAGATTAAAGCTTGCTTCCTTTACATCACATGGGAGATAAGTCTGCATTTTAATTGAAAGCAGTCATATTGAGAGTAAACCGCATACTGAAAATCTCTCCATGAGCCACAATGAACCTTTGAATAGTCGGCCAACAGCAATTCCTCAACGGAGATGTGTGTGTGTGTTTGTTTTGAAAAACTATTTTAAAGTGAATTGACGGGAAGATGGACTACAGAATTCAGCCAGTGAAAGGAAGAACAAATGTATATTTATGTCACTCCCTTCACAACCTAAGGCTGACCCCAGAGCTCTTTACAGTCAGTGAGGTTCTTCCTGAAGTGTCGTTATTATTGTGATTTAGGAAGCAGGCAGCCAACATTGTGCCCAGCAAGCTCCAATGCAACAACAGGCATTTAATCGATTTTTGAGATGTTGGATAGTGATAAGTATTGTCCAGGATATGAATGAATGTAAAACAGAGAATGTTACACTGCAAGCAAACAATTAAGTTTACTCATAAAATACAATACATGCCAGTGTGTTTAAAACAGTGATACAAGAGCCTTGTTACTAACTCGTGGTATTAAGATATAATTATACACAATTATATTAAACCAGTGCTGTGGAAGGACTCATTCATTGTTATTTAACGTCAGTGGAAAGTTCCATGTTTACTTTGCAGTAGTATTAAAAATCTATTCCTTTAGAACAATTTTGAGATGTTTATTTTCGAAATGATCATTCCATTCCCCCTTACATTTCCAACCTTAGCAGAATGTCCCTCTATTTAATTTTTCATTGAGCGCTTATGTAGCTTCCCTATAGATAAATTTGTGCTGTTTGCCTCAACGACTACATGTCACAGTGAATTCTAACCAATCTGTAGGAAAACAAGTTTCTCATGAATCCCCTTTTGGATTTATAAGTGACTGTCTCTAACAACCTCAGAATCCAAGCTGTTACACATTGTGGAATTTGCTAGTTTTCAGGAAATAAAATGGATCGCGTTAATTCAAGTTGAAATACCTCAATCCACTGCAGAAAATATCAAATGCACAAGGTTGATCAGCACTCAGCGATTTCTCAGATGTTGGGTTAATATTGGTTAATATTCAGTGCAGTACACCCAAAAAATGATCACTTTTCAGTTAACAGTTTTTTGAGTATCCAGATTTGAGAGAATGTAACTGTAGCATATACTTAATGCTCCTAGATTTAATCTCTTCCACAAGTGGAAGCATTCTCTTTATACCTACTCTATTGAACCCTTTCATAATATTAAAGATCTCTATTAGATCAATCAACTTTCTCTCATCAGTAGCAAATGGAATAGTCACAGTATGCTCACAAAAAATTGGGCCTGATGGATTCCAGCTTAGCCAATGTTGCCTAATTCAGCATGACTGTCAATCTCACAGAATAAAAAAAAATCTGTTCTCAGAGCAAAGATGCTGATAGTGTACTGTGTATAACATGCTCACTGGGGGATGGAATCAATCTAAAGACAAAACTCATTTCAGTTCTAACCCTTCATAGCTAACAGAGAGAGATTAATTTGTGACTGTATTACTCAAAGATAGAATCAAACCTGATTTCCCACAATGGTGAGGCACAAAGCAAAGACACAGAATATACATGATCTTTCCTAAAATACTCACTCCTCTGATGTGAGACAGGGGGTAATATATCTCTACTATTTGGAATTTAAATTCATTGGAGTTAGCATCGAGACAAGCAGCAGGTGCATGCTCTCAGCTGCCCTTAAATTGTCAACATGTCACCCAACATTCTGTACCTAAACTGTTTAATTATTGAATAGTAGTAGCTAATGTAGAATGCGCATCACAGAAGTCAGCAATAAAACACTTCCTCTTCATCCATATTCATTGAAATGACAGAAATTTCCAAATTTCTCATTTATTAAAAACCTCCTTCATTTAACAGCAAAAATTTCAGGTAGACACAGGAATAATTTATTTTGGAAGCCTCTCACCTGAAGAATACATTTTCTTTCGCTTCAGGATAGTCAAGAAATAATTTGACCTCCCAATAAAATGCAAGCTGACAGCTGTTCTGAATGAAATTGAACTCATGGGTCCTGCCTGCCACTCACAGGGTGAGGAAATGTCAATGTTAATGCTCTGGTACCTGGCCTGTGAAGACACTGATATGTCCCACTGCTAGTTAGTCACACAAAGCAGCAGCTTCAGCTTACTATCTGAGGTGAGTGAAGTCAGGCCTATGATTTCAAAGTTCTGGACTTGGATTTTGCCATCAGAGGCAAATTAACAGTAGTCAATGCTCAGTGTGCTTGCAACTTATCGCTAACATTGCAATCTTTTATGTAACAACCTATGGTTATTAACCATAGCACACTGGTTATAGTATATTCCAGTACTGAAAATGTGTTGGTGGAAAAGCGCAGCAGGTCAGGCAGCATCCAAGGAGCAGGAGAATCGACGTTTCGGGCATGAGCCCTTCTTCAGGAATGAGAAAGTGTGTCCAGCAGGCTAATATAAAAGGTAGGGAGGAGGGACTTGGGGGAGGGGAGTTGGAAATGTGATAGGTGGAAGGAGGTCAAGGTGAGGGTTATAGGCTGGAGTGGGGGTGGGGGCAGAGAGGTCAGGAAGAAGATTGCAGGTTAGGAAGG
>NC_057711.1:107129768-107208744 GCF_004010195.1 Chiloscyllium plagiosum | reverse complement strand
CGGATATGGAAGTGTCCCTTGGGGCCTTGGAGGGAAGTAAGGGGGGAGGTGTGGGCGCAAGTTTTGCATTTCTTGCGGTTGCAGGGGAAGGTGCCGGGAGTGGAGGTTGGGTTGGTGGGGGGTGTGGACCTGACGAGGGAGTCACGGAGGGAGTGGTCTTTTCGGAACGCTGATAGGGGAGGGGAGGGAAATATATCCCTGTGGTGGGGTCCGTTTGGAGGTGGCAGGAATGACAACAAATGATACGATGTATATGGAGGTTGGTGGGGTGGTAGGTGAGGACCAGTGGGGTTCTGTCCTGGTGGCGATTGGAGGGGCGGGTCTCAAGGATGGAGGAGCGGGAAGTGGAGGAGATGCGGTGGAGGGTATCATCGATCACGTCTGGGGGGAAATTGTGGTCTTTGAAGAAGGAGGCCATCTGGGTTGTACGGTATTGAAACTGGTCCTCCTGGGAGCAGATGCGGCGGAGACGAAGGAATTGGGAATATGGGAAGGCGTTTTTACGGGGGGCAGGGTGGGAGGAGGTGTAGTCTAGATAGCTGTGGGAGTCGGTCGGTTTATAGTAAATGTCTGTGCTGATTCGGTCGCCCGAGATAGAAATGGAAAGGTCTAGGAAGGGGAGGGAGTAGTTGGAGACAGTCCAGGTGAATTTAAGGTCGGGGTGGAAGGTGTTGGTAAAGTGGATGAACTGTTCAACCTCCTCGTGGGAGCACGAGGCAGCGCTGATACAGTCATCAATGTAGCGGAGGAAAAGGTGGGGGGGTGGTGCCAGTGTAGCTGCGGAAGATTGCCTGTTCCACATATCCAACGAAGAGGCAGGCATAGCTGGGACCCAATCGGGTACCCATGGCTCCTCCCTTGGTTTGGAGGAAGTGGGAGGATTGGAAAGAGAAGTTGTTCAGGGTGAGGACCAGTTCAGTCAGTCGAAGGATGGTGTCAGTGGAAGGGTACGGCGGGAAAGGAAGAAGCGGAGGGCTTTGAGTCCTTTGTGATGGGGGAATGGGGGTGTATGGGGACTGGATGTCCATGGTGAAGATAAGGCATTGGGGACCGGGGAAGCGAAAATCATGGAGGAGGTGGAGGGCGTGGGTGGTGTCCCGAACGTAGGTGGGGAGTTCTTGGACTAAGGGGGACAGGATCGTATGCAGAGATGAGTTCGGTATTCCAGTACTATACGACACACTCCAGAGAGCACCTTGGGCATATGTCCTAAGCCAGGCAAATTGAAAGAGACCTCACTGAGTGCAGAGCTTAAACCAAGAATGTTTTTGTAAGTTAGAATATTGAATAAGATAAAGGTATAAAGACAGATTTCAAAAACATCCTGGGGCTGCATTAGGACACACCAATCAGTCAGCTGCTCTTGAGATTCACCAGGGGATTTGTTAACAGATTGACTGGGATTTCAAAGCAACCAGTATCACTGGGAGGTACTTTCAGAATTGTCATGACCCAATACACTGCACCGCCCTTGCATTTTAAGTAGCCATTGTTGCTTAGAATTTGAATAATGGTATACCACATTTATGTACTAAATTTAGTGGAATGATATCCAAGTAATGATGTCGAGATGCTGGTGTTGGACTGGGCTATACAAAGTTAAATATCACACAACACCAGGATAAGTTGTTGTCTGAATTTTAAATCTGGGGCAGAGCCTTTAGACCAAATAAAGATGCTTCAAAATGAAGGCAGCCCCTCTACAATATTTTTTAAATTTGGAAGTAAAAGATGGACCCTTAAGCCTGCCCACTGGGGTGGAGGAAGGGGACATAATGGTGCTGGGAGGAATCACATCTATGTGGTTGTCTGGGACTCCTCTTACACTTAAGACTGGAGTCATGCTAGAAAAGCACAGCAGCTCAGGCTGCATCCAAGGAGCAGGAAAAATCGACATTTCGGGCAAAAGCCCTTCATCAGGAACAGACTGCAGCCCTGCCTGGAACACTGATCCTCTAGTATGTTGTCGGGAGGTTGTTGGGCCCTAAACTGGAACCAGAACTATTAAAAGGACATCTTCTGCTCTGGACTGTAGGTTTCCAACATGAGTTAACTCATTCATTTTTTTTTCTGAAACCCAGCAAGCTCCACATCTCATCATGGCCTGGATTGTGAGATTAATAGAATGAGGGGGGAGGGCGTGTACATTTTGTCACTTATAAATCCAAAATGGAAATCATGAGAAACTTATTTTCCTATGGATTGATTAGAAGATGGAACTCAGTATGACATGGAGAAGTTGAGGTGAACAGCACAATCCTATTTGGGTCCCTCCCCAAAACCCTTTCTCCAATACATCAATGGCATCATTGGTGCTGCTTCCCTCTCCAGTTTTAACCCAAAAAAAAAGATCAATTTTGCCTTCAATTTCTACCTTGCCCTCACCCTCACCTGATCCCTCTCTGAATCCTCACTTTCCTTTCTCAACATTTTTGTTTCCATTTCTGGAGATTGGCTAGCCATCAATATTCCTTTAAAATCTATCAACTCCCACAGTTACGGAAACTAAACATCCCTGCTTCCTGGAGAAAGTGAGGACTGCAGATGCTGGAGATCAGAGCTGAAAATGTGTTGCTGGAAAAGCGCAGCAGGTCAGGCAGCATCCAAGGAACAGGAAGCCCTTCCTTCTTCAGGAAGGGCTTATGCCCGAAACGTCAATTCTCCTGTTCCTTGGATGCTGCCTGCTGCGCTTTTCCAGCAACACATTTTCATCCCTGCTTCCTGGAAGTACTCATTTTCCCAGTTTCTCAGTCTCAGTCACATCTGTTTTGACGCTGCCACCTTCAGCAGGGGGTGGCCTCAGTAATATTAATCTTTTCCTCAACCTCACTATTGTGGTCAACAGGGCCCTTAGACGTGTTCAACCCATTTCCTGCTTCTACTCTGACCCCTTCCTTCTCTCCCCCATCGATAATAGTGTCCCCCTGGCCCTCATGTACCACCCCATCAGCCTCTACACCCAAAGGATTTGAAGTTGCTCTATCTGTCACCTCCAAAGGGTGACAGATAGAGCAGACACATAATCAGTATTCTGTAGCGATCATTCCCTATGGAAGGCTCTTGTCTACTCCTCCTCCATCCCCAAATAGAAAATGAGATGTGTTCTTTGAGCTCTGTGGCACACTGTAGCAAGCCTGTAACAGAAATTCTGCCATGGGAACACCTCCTCACACTCCCATGGCAGTTTCCCAAACAATCGCAGGTGTAACTTGCTCATTTACTTCCTCGCTATCCAAGACCCCAGACACACCTTCCAGGTAAAGCAGCAATTTACCTTCATTTCACACAATCTAGTCTACTGTATTTACTCTTCATGGTGTGGTCTCTTCTGGACTAGTGAGTTGAAATGCAGACTGGGTGCTGGCTTTGCAGTACACTGACATTCTGTCTGCAAAAATAATCCCAAGCTTCCAGTCACCTGCCACTTCAACACATCATTGTGTTCCCATGCCAGAATTTCTGTCACAGGCTTGCTACAGTGTGCCACAGAGCTCAAAGAACACATCTCATTCTCTATTTGGGGACCTACAGCTTCAAGGACTCAACATCAATTTCAGTAACTTGAGCCTGATTCCATCCTCCCACGTATTTTTTAACTCACCCCACACTTGGTCCGGTTTTGAAATGGGTTACTTTTAACACAGTCATCCATTCTCACCAATTCCTCGGCCTATTATCACATGAGATGGATTACGTTCAGTACAGTTCACCCATTCCCTCCAATTCTTAGATCTTATTGTTACTCATTCAGTTTTTCTTCTGTCCTGGTCTGCTATCCATAATCTCCTTGTTAACTTATTCCTTTCATCTCTCTCTGGGCTCTATCTCCACGTATCAGTTCACCTCTTCATCTTCAGTATTAATCCTACTTTTTCCCAGCTGCTAACAGTTCTGAAGAAGTTACTGGACTCAAAACTTTCTTCCCATAGATGCTGACAGACCTGCTGAGTTTCTCCAACAATATTTTTTTTTGTTTCATATCTTCAGCATCCACAGTTCTTTGCTCAGAACTAAGGAGACATTTAAATGTCTCATTAATGCATGTAATTAGCCAGTTATCGATTCCCACCAATCATGAGAGTGCACTTTCCCACTGGTGGTAAATGAATGGTAGATGCACAAGGTTTGAGCACAATGAGATTGAAATGCACCAGTTTGCACTCCCCCCTCTGAAACTTGCCAATTATAGCAAGGACTATCACCCATTTAAAATATGTTATCTTCGTGGGGAAGGGGGTGAGCAGAGTGGTTCAGAAGTTCCCAACAGCTTATCCACATGTAAACAAACCAACTGTCCTTAAATTGACACAGCTAATTGATATCTTTATTTGAATATAAAGCCCAGAGGAGCACAAAGTGTTTTTAAGATGGTCCATTGCAATAACAAAGGCTATAACCAGCTCTACACTCTCCCTTCCTAGTCATTCCCTTTCCTCCTTATTAGCAATCTGTCTTCCACAATCTCCTAATCGTCTTCCTCCTTACCTTCCAAATGGTTTCAATGCTCATTCAAAATGACAATGAGCACTACTATTGTACGTGCATACTATATATTTTGCATGGCATGGTAACAAGTCGCCATATTTCAAGATTTGATTAATTTAAACAAATTATAATTAGAGGATGATATGCATTCTGTTATTAATGAAGCGAGCGAATACTTAACTGAAAGGCATTTGCTAAACAAGTTGTCTCTGAGCTCTGACTTTCTCTTAAAACTCTGGGGGTTGGGAGGGGAGCAATGGGAGGAAGTTAAATCAAGTACAACATTTTATGATCAACATCAATTTTTCCTGTCAGCTGGAAGCTGACAAGCTGAGTTTCAGCATTTCAGCAGGAAAGAGCTTGCAACTCAAACTAAATGAGGCATTTGGGAAATCCAGATTAGGAGATGTTTAAAGGGTGTCGTCAATGATACCTCACTGACTGTAAGAAGTTGTAGGTCAATCCTGAGGGTGACAGCTGAATATTGATGTGGCACATTTATTGGCGAAATGTTAAAATCTCGGCAGCCTTTACCTTCATGAGCAAAGGCCCTTCCTGGTACAGACAGACATATACACACACACATTCACTTCAGATCCACGCAGCCACCAAACGAAATATAAATTTTCACCAAACTTAAAAATGTTTATCATGCATTTTGAGTCTTCATTCCATTTAACATCTTTTCATTTCGAAAGTTGTGTGTGCGCGTGCATGTAAAGCTGTGTATGAGTAATGTGGCTGGGATGCTGAGAGAGGTGCTTGTGGGTGGGAATGTGTTGGTGTGTGTGGGTGTAGATGAGTGTAGGTATGGGTATGTGAGTGAGTGTGTGAGTGTAAGAGAGAGAGAGAGAGAAAGAGAGTGAGTGTGTATGTGGGTGTCTGTGGCTTCAGGTTCAGTTAAAACCTATCAGTCATAAACCTGCAGATGTTTTAACGTAGCCTGCCCACACAGGCAGAAGCAATTCTTCTCCCAACCAGTGAAATGATAATGGTCGAAGCAGATGTCACGTCAGCACTTTACATCCATAATGTATTTTACTACACAGACAGGCAACTTGATAGCAATTATGTGGAATTATTGTACTGTGGAATGACAGACTGCCACCTGTGCACACATTTCTGTGCTGTTAAACATGGATTATGAAAGATGCATGTTAGGATACAGCGTATAGAGTACTGAAGACTTCGGATTTAGAATAAGACAACCTGTTTAACAGAGTACAAAAATGTCATTGTACACATATGTTCAACATGTGTAAGTAAGTGTGACAGACATATCTGGAATTTATCTTGTGGAGCATACACAATATGAATGATACATTGATCACATACAATGGAAATCATGTGTACTGATGTTATATTAATGGACAATTACAAAACAATTATGATGTAAGCTTACTATTGCCTGTGAAGTATCTCTCAACCAGGAAACATTTTGACTGTTCACCCTAATTTATAATGGACCCTCCTCTTCCTTTAATTGGCACACTTGAATAGTGTTTAGAAGGATTAACAGAAGCATTTTGTCATAATGCTGGGACATGTAAATACTTTGCATGGTGTGGAACCACCAATCAGCCTAACATCATCACAGTTCGCACTCTGAGCACTTCAGAAACTGTTCTTCATCAAGTTTAATTCACTGATTTCACATGCATTCTGAAAATAAAACCGAGAATCTGAATTAGATTTGTTTACATAAGGTAACATGTGACTGAAACCCATTACTACTTGTGTGTTTTTAACTACAGAGAATTAAACCGTCTCAAGAAAACATGTGAATTAGGGAAATTTCCTTATAGAATCCACACTGTCAGCTCCCTCAGGATATTCAATGTTAAATACATTCCTCCAAAGCCTGTCAAACCTTTGCTCAAAAGTGAACCGACCATCCCTGGTATCACTCTCCTTTAGTATGCATGATTACAGTAACTTGTTTTCATATGGGCACATCAGGTGCCCAGAATGTCCCAAAATGCTTTACAACAATTCAAGTATTGTGGTACCATAACTGCATTGTAGAAAATACAGTAGACGGTTAGCTTTCAGCAAGTCCCACAAACATGACAAGGAAGAGACAATCTGCTTCCCCAAGCAATGCAAGTTGGGAGATAAATATTGGCCAGAACACGGAGGGAGGGGGAGGGGGGAGGAGAGAGGGGAGCAAGAGGTGGATAGGGTGAGGTTCAAGGTAAGTGGAGTTGGTTGGGGGGGGGGAGGTGAGGGGCAGGAGGAGGGGAGGAGCCTTCTCTGCTCTTCAGTCTTGCAATGGGACCTATTACATCCACCTGAGAGAGTGGGCAGGGCCTCAGTTTAACCATGCTGCCTTCCCTTGGTATTCTGTGGCAGATGTTCTGCTCAAATCTGTGGTGAAGTTTGAATTCTCTGATTCAGAGGTGAGAATGAGTAATCTGAGCTACAGCTACAATCTCTAGATTACTGAAAGATACTAAATGGTGTAAACTAACTAGGTTTAACTTAGGACTTCTCAAAATCTTTGGCTGCATGCAAGTTCAGTTGTTCAGATAGAACGATTGAAAAAGCATCAATATCTTAATCACAAACATGTGACATGACTGATATATTTCCTCAAGCATACTTAATTCCTCTTATATTACCCATTTATACACCGGGCAATATCAATCTCAACTATTTTCCTTAGTAAAAAGGATTTTTGCTGTACCAAAACTACAATAATAAACCAATATCCTGTGGTTAACAAGCTTTCAGTAACAACCTGATTTTCAGGTCATCAATAAAATAATTCAAAGTTACATAGCAAAGGGCTGATTTCAAGTTGGGCAGCAAGGAGGAGTTACATTAGAGGTAGCAGCATGCCAGCTAAATTGGCATCGTGTTCATGTGGACTGTTTTTTGAGTTCCCACAATGGTTATGAAGGTTGTTAAGGTCTTCATCACAGGCAGGCAATGGTCTCATATTAATGTAAACAGCTAAGTTTAATCACGTACCTCAGACAATGACACAATTATGTACTGTGTTCACTATTGGAATCACTTTATCCTTGTCTAACATATTGGGCCTTAGAATGCACAGAAACACAAGAAGGTGAATTTAACAACATTAGTCTTTTCCTGTGACCCACAATCAACAGGAGTGGCCCCAGAAGGAGACCTTGGGTCTTTAAGGGTATTCTCCCCCTCCACAACAATCTATTCACTAGATATTTCCACCACACGCACTTACACGCTGGACATAGTGGAAACTGCTATGAAGTAAGTCAAAAAGAAACAGGTAGGTTGGTGTAAGAATTGCCTTTGGAAAGTGCGGTCAAATATTCACTGATATCTAACTTTGACAAGGAGCAACTGAACTTGTATGACCATACAAAGACAAAATTATGCAGAAGCGGGTACTGGAGATGCTGGAAATCACAGTCTAGATTAGAGTGGTGCTGGAAAAGCACAGCAGGTCAGGCACCATCCGAGAAGCAGGAAAACTGAGGTTTCGGGCAAAAGCCCTTCATTAGGAAGGCTAAAATTATGGCATGCAAGTAAAATGTCATCTACAACCATGTTCTCTCATGCACAAACTTGAGTTCTTCATTCACTATTGAGTTGATAGTTCCAGACAGGTGATACATACCTCTACAATCAGATCGATATGAACAATGATAGACTCGTGAGTTTACTCATTTTTGTCACCTTGGCTAATTTACACCCAGTTACTTTACCTGCCCTCTCAGTTTCCCTACTTTGTATTTTTCCAAGTCATTTTCCTATGCATTGAGGAGACTTTGTTGATTGTATTCTTTTTGCCCACATTTTAAATGAAACTTTTTGTATATGTTTGACGGACTAGCTGTTGGTTTTCAGACTCAAACACTTCTATGATATTACCCATGTATCAGAATGTTTTTGTAAATCAGTCACAACTTAAATTATATTTTCTTAAATCTTTCTCTTGGTGAATTCTGTGCTCATCAGTTGAAGGTAGGGAATCTTAAATGAATGAATCACAGATACAGTGTGGAAGCAGGTCACTCAGCCCATCAAGTCCACATTGACTGTCCAAAAAGCATCCCTCCCAGACCCAACCCAATCCCTGTAACCTTGCATTTTCCATGGCTAATCCACCTAACATTCCCATTCCTAAATACCATCGGCAATTTTGCATGGCCATTTCACCTAACCAGCGCATCTTTCGACTGTGGGAGGAAACCGGAGCACTGAGAGGAAACCAATGAATGAAATATTTTTCTCATTTGTCACGTAGCATTGCCATTGAAAACTGCCATGCCAACATCAATACTATATGGGTTGATTTTTTAAAGATTAAGAATAAAGTACATTAGAGAGAAGTCACTCTGCTCCTACTGCAAATGCAATAAACATACCTCAGTTTGTAATGTGACATTTTCATTTTTCTAAGAACACACCCCGATGATTGAAATTAATACTTAAGGGCCAATCTAGTGTAGTGACACAATGATCTGAGATAGTGAAGTCTTACCACGACTGCCCTGAGGCATGAAGGATTCAATTATGTGGAGAGACTAGAGATGCTGGTACTTTTCTTGATCCTTACAACAGAGATTGTTGGATGATGACTTAATTGAAACATTCAAAATTACAAAGGATTTTGTTAAAACAAATATAGAGAAACTTTCAGTGTTTGGATTTGATGATTCTGTAAATATACATTTGATATAAACAGTGATGTTACTGCGACCTCAGTGGTCATAGGTTAGTGGTCCAGCAAAAGCAGGAAACCATAAACCTGTCTCCAATTCCGTGGCATCACTTAGAGTGTAACAATAATCAAACATTAACAGTTATTAACAAGCGATTAATGAGTTTCTAACAGTACCTAAAGGAGCAACATGAAAACATGCTCAAAGAAAACTATTTCCATTGGCAAGAGTGTCAGTAACAAAGTGACAGAGGTAAGTTGCAGAAAAACTAGGGGAAGAAGATAGCTTTTTATTTTTATTAATTACACGAGTTGTAATGATCTGAAATACACTCCCTGAAAAGAAGAAAAGTAACTGGAATTGAATATTTATTTCAAAAGGAAAAGTAAGCAGGGCCACCAAAAAGGCATGATGGGTTTAGACTATTTAGATCGTTCTCTCAAAAGAGGCTGCTTTTCAATAGTTTTTGGCTCTGTGAATCTTCGAATCCCATAAGGTGCCTGTAATTGCAGATGAATCAATTCTCTTTTATACCTCTGAATAACATTTAATCACAGGTCACATAGCACAATTGCTTCACAATGTGTTCACAATGCATTGGGGAGCCCAAAGCTGAATTCCTACAAAAGGCAGAACCAAAAATTTGAAAACTTTTCTTTTAAATTCTAATAGAACGTAGTATGGTGGAAGCCATTCAGCCTATTGTTCATGTGCCAGCCTTTGGAAAGAAATTTACAATCAATTCCGCTGCCCTCTACTTTCCACATAGCATGACAATGTTTTTTCACCTTTAAATATTTATCTATTTTCTTTTAGAAACTTACCAGTGAAACTTCTTCCATGATTGTCTTAGATAGTGATTTGCAAATTACAATAGTTGACCATTAATTACAAATTTAATGATAGAGTCTAATATAATTTCCCATACACATTTCAGAATCTTAGCTGGGAAACCATTTTTCATGTATGTAGAGCATCGTAGCATGATTTTGTTCTCACTCAACTGCAGTTTCAAGCAGTTCATAAGCATCTAAGACAGTTTACTTAGTGTTTCCTTTGCCGAGCCTGAAGCATAAAAAGGCAGTTAACTCCCCCCAACTGGACTCTTGTTAAGCTCACCTAAACCAGTACAGACCTGCAATAACACTGCATCATAATATAATCAGTTCAGATCACTAGAACATACTGAGTATTGGCAATTTTGTTCCATGGTGAAACAAGTTGGCATTGTTGTCAGATTTTATTATGTTCTTTAAGTGGAATTGGAATACAATTTAAGTGGATAATTCTATTGAATGTGTATATGCCACCACTCAGTAGTAAACAATAAATATTGACAATGGTAATCAATTGTGACATTTGCTTTCAAGCTTAATATCATGTAATTCTATTAATTTGCTGTATACATTGGAAGTGCTACTGAGATGCTTTATACACTATCTGAATATTGTATACAATTGAAATGTTAATACAGTGGCATTTCATGGATGTGTAAATGGAAATTGACACACAATGAAGAAAAGAAAGATCATTTTCCTTTCACAACCTCATGACATCCCAAAGTGCTTTTGAACTGTACAATTAACTACTTTTGAAGTGCAGTCACTAAATGAAAACAGCAGTCAATTTGCAAAAAAATAAGTTTCCACAAACAGCAATGGGATCATGCATAGATAATCTTTCTTTTCATGCTGTTGGTTGAAAGATATACATTAACTAAGCCATAAGGGAAAATTCCATATTGAAAATGTTCATGGGATTGTTTACATCTAACTTATAGGACAAACCAGGCTTTGGTTTGATGTCTTATTGCAACATTGGCATCTTCAAAACTGTGTCATAACAGTTCATAACAGAATTGTAATAAGACAGCTTTATGTATTACTTTGCATAATATACATATAAAACAATGCAGTTCTAATATTCATAAAGAGTGGTATATACAACAATATTATTCAAAAGTGCTAAATACTGGTGAGCTATTAATAGGCATCATTTTATTGGAACATGACTTATATCAGCAAAATAAATCAGAACATTACATAAATATGTGGCATACTATGTCATTATAGCTTTACACACACTTTCAATGCTCCAATAATGTGACTTAAGTGGGCATTGGAGCATTTTATACCACTTATAAAGATTCTAATGTATATTTGCTATGCTTTTGGATTTGGGCATATATTGTTAATGTCATTAGAATGTGATGCCTATTGGCAATATGTTTGGAACATGCTATGTAATCAAAATCTTACACAGTATGTAATTATATTAATCTACTATACACATTGGAAGCACTAGTGAGATGCTTTATACACTATCTGAATGTTGTATACAATTGGAATGTTAATACAGTGGCATTTCATGGATGTGTTAATGGAAATTGGCATATAATGAAGAAAAGAAAGACCATTTTCCTTTCACAACCTCATGACATCAATAATACATACTGACAATGTCATTACACTTGTGTTGGCAATGTAATTAGACACTATGGTTATGTTATGTGGGAATGTTACCAGAGGATTGGAAGGAGGCAAATGTTGTTTCTCTTTTCAAGAAGGGTAATAGGGAAATCCCTGGCAAATTACAGACCAGTCAGTCTTACATCTGTGGTCAGCAAAGTTTTGGAAAGAATTTGGAGGGATAGGATTTATGAATATTTGGAAAAGCAAAGTGTGATTAAAGGCAGTCAGCATGGCTTTGTGAGGGGCAGACCATGCCTCACAAATCTTATTGAGTTCTTGAAGGAGGTGACAAGACAGGCCGACAAAGGTTGAGCAGTGGATGTGGTGTACATGGGCTTTAGCAAGGCAATTGATAAGGTTCCCCATGGTTAGCTCATTCATAAAGTCAGGAAGTATGGGATACAGGAAATTTTGGCTATCTGGATTCAGAAGTGGTTGGCTGACAGAAGGCCAATCGACAATGTCGATGGAACGTATTCTGCCTGGAGGTGAGTCTTGAATGGGGTCCTGCAGGGCTCTGTTCTTGAGCCTCTGCTCTTTGTAGTTTTTATAAATGACTTGGATGAGAAGGTTGAGGGGTGGGTTAGTAAATTTGCAGATGGCACAAAGGTTGGAGGTGCCGTTGATAGTATTGAAGGCTATTGCAGGCTGCAGTGCGACATTGACAGGATGCAGAGCTGGGCTGACAAATGGCAGATGGAGTTCATCCTGGATAAATGCAAAGTGATGCATTTTGGAAGGTCGAACTCAAATGCTGAATATAGGATTAAAGACAGGATTCTTGGCAGTGTGGTGGAACAGAGGGATTTGGTGTTCAAGTACATAGATCCCTCAAAAGTGCCACCCAAGTGGATAGGATTGTTAAGAATGCATATAGTGTTTTAGCTTTCATTAACAGAGGGAACGAGTTTAAGAGCCGAGAAGTTTTGCTACAGCTCTACAAGTCCCTGTTGAGACCACACTTGAAATATTGTGTCCAGTTCTGGCCACCCTACTCTAGGAAGGATACAGAGGATTTGGAGAGAGTGCAAAGAAGGTATACCAGGATGCTGTCTGCACTGGAGGGTTGCCTTCTAAAGAAAGGTTGACTAAGGTTTATGAAGAAAGGTTGACTAAGCTTGGACTTCTCTCTCTGGAGAGGAGGAGGAAGAGAGGTGACCTAATCGAGGTATACAAGCGGCATGGATAGAGTCAATAGTCAGAGACTTTTCCCCAGGGTAGGATTGACTAGCATGAGGGTTCATAGTTTTAAAGTATAAGGAGAAGGGTATAGAGGGGACGTCAGAGGAAGGTTCTTTATGCAGAGAGTTGTGAATGCACAGAATGCGTTGCCGTTGGTGGTGGTAGAATCAGAGTCATTAGAGACATTTAAGCGACTGTTGGACATGCACATAGATAGCAGTGAATTGAGGGGTGTGTAGGTTAAGTTATTTTATTTTACATTAGGATTAATGCTCAGCACAACATCACAGGACAAAGGGCCTGTTCTGCACTGTACTTTTCTATGTTGTACATTATTAATATCCAATATTTGCAATTAAACTTGTATATATGCTCCCACCAGAAGTATGATGTAATAAAAATTGATAATGTTAATTGAATGAGATCAACACTTGCAATTGCATCAAGTGTAATTCTATGAGAATGATATGCACATGGGCAGCACTATTGAAATATTACACACAATATTTAAATGAATCTTATAATGGCAGTGCAGTTCAACTTTGCAATGTTTAGACTTGTGCATTTTGTTTTAAATGGGTACCTTTTGAACTTATAAAACCTCAGAAGAGAGAGAGAGAGGATAACTGGAATTTAAATCAACTGACCAAGTAATTGTGTATTTCCATATCCAGCCTAATTGAAAGCTTAGGAAATTAACCACCAAAGGAATGAAAAGGAAGTGTAAATTAGAGTGGGCAATATGTCAAAGCAGCTACTTAAAGAAAAACAAAGCAAGGGTAAAACAGACTAGACCGTATGAGAGAGAAACAGGAAGAATTTAAAAATAAAGTTGATGAAACTTTACAACTAAAACCTGAAGGAATGAGACACCACACTTGAAATACTTAATTTCCAGTCTCAGAGATTCTGACTGTTAGTAATTCAATCAACTTATCAATAGGTTCCCTTAGATTTGAAAGAACACAGCTAACTTACTCTTTTGTTTATACTTATTATACAAATAAAGCAAATGCAAGTTTCTCAATGCATTTCAATAATGCGACAGGCAAAATTGCTATTCTCACAAATCAACAGCTTCTACATTCCACATAAATTCCACGTTCACTGAAACAGCTGGCCTCAGATGACATTGCTGTGCAATTGGTGCATCCATAACAGCGAATTCCACTACCAACACTTTTGTTTTGATGCTCATTATGAAGTTAATATAACCAAGAGGCCTGTGCAAATAATTTTAAGACCAGCATTAAAATCTCACCTTAGTAACTGGGGAATACAAGTTCAATTAAATTAAACTTAATTAATTACATTTCATTAAATAAAAGTTATTAAATTAATCCAGAATGAAAAGCCTCTTCAGGTTGTCCTTCCCTAATCTGACAGTCTTGGGGCTGGGCCTGAGCAAGATAAGATCATTTGTCGAATCATGTTATGTTTGTTATGTGTGACAGTTAGAATATGAATATGTTAAATATGAACAATCTGCATGAGAATCATTAGATCTCCTCTGGGCTGTTCTGAGTCACAGCGAACCTCTGCAAATGGCTGCCAATGTACAACCACGAGGATGTAGCTGGTCACGGAGGCAAGAAGTTTTAAGAGGCTGCTCCTCATATCTTCTCCATTTTTAGCAATGCCCAATAGTCACATTGACAGGTAAATTGCATGTTTTACAAATCTTTTCAGTGTGGGATTGTTTTTATTCTTCTTGAACTCAGCACCAGGAATACACGTATGCAAAATTGTCTGAACTTTGAGCATTGATCTTGCCTAATTTATGGAATGTAAAAACCATCCAGCAATAGTGCGTGTTCTTTGGAAAACTTGGCACTGAACCCCAGAGATTTCCAGACCAGAGAATACCAGATTAGGCACATTCAAACCGTGAATAATATTCCTTGTGGGATATTATATGGGAAAATATGTTTGTTGCATTTTGCCTGGAATTATGGAAATTATTTTCCATATTATTTAAATAGAGAAAGATTGCAGAAATAAAAATAAAAGAAATTTCTGGAGAAACTCAGTAGTCTAGCAGCATCTGTGGAGAAAAAAACAGAGTTAATGCTTTGAATCCTTGTTTTACAGAGGTATGTGGGAATCCTGATCCATGAATCACTTGAGATAAGCATGTAGATTTAGTAAAGTGATTACGAAGGCAAATGAATGTAGGGATCTATTGCAAAAAGAATGGAACATAAGAACTGGAAAGTCTTTCTGCAGCTATAAAGGACTTTGGTGTGACTGTTATCAGTGTGACAACTGTGAACCGTTTTTGTCTCCTTTGAAAGAGAAATAAAATTGCATTAGGAGTTCAGAGAAGGTTCATTTGTCTGAATTCAATGATGGGGAGGGCAGAGGTGGAAGAGAAGGTATTATTGTCATGAAATGTTGGGTCTGCATCCATTGGGGTTTGGAAGAATGAGAGGCAAACATAATAAAATATACAAGATCTTTCTCTAACAGTGAGTTCTTAGGCTGTGAAATTCTATTGTCCAGAAAACAATGGATGTTTGGTCATTGGATTTATCCATGGCAGACTTATTTTTGATTGACAAGGGAGGCAAGGGTCAAGGGTTATGGGGACTGACAAGAAACTGGGGTTGAGAAATAATCAGATCAGTCATGATCTTATTAAAATGGGTAGTGGTGGGGGTGGGAGCGCAGGCTTGAATCTTCCTGCTCTTAAATCCTACCTGTTGATAAAGTATTGGGGAACAATGATTGAACGCCTCAATTTTTAATCTTCATCTTGCAATAATAATTTTTCTTACAAGTTTAAAATGGAAGTCACAGGGACCATGAGAAAAAATTAAGGAATGAGAGATTCTTGGCACAACTTTGTAATTCTGCTTTCCCAGGCAAAGCAAATGAATAGAATACTGATAAATATTTCGCTTTATCTGCTTTGACACAAGATGACAAAGAAATATTTTAAAATCAATAGCTTTGTTTAAGATCTTGAGAACCAGATTAAAATATACTAATCATCTAACTTTAATTATGGGAACATTAATTAGAGGTGGAAACATTATGTTGTGGGAAATGAAAAAAAAAACAAAATTGTTGCACACATAAGGACTATAAAATATGCTGCCTTTTTGATAAAAATTAGGGATCTCTCATTAGTCCATCCAAGGATATCTTGATTGATACTCTGGAATTTCCTGAAGAAGGGCTTATGCCCGAAATGTCGATTCTCCTGTTCCCTGGATGCTGCCTGACCTTTCCAGCAACACATTTCCAGCTCTGATCTCCAGCATCTGCAGACCTCACTTTCTCCTCACTATATATTATTGCTGGCTTAATCAAAATAAAGTAAGATTTAATATTGAAATTTTTGTGTGGTCCGAGACTTTCTTTTAGAGTCAGTGTCTATGGTAACTATGCAACTCTTACATTATCATTCACATCCATTTGGTTCACTGGTGTGTTTCAAAGCTGGAAATCTACCATCTTTATTCACTATGAACTTTATGTGACTCCAGCCAACAACAAACACTCAGGTATGTTCAAGCTGCCACCTCAGCAGTACCTTCCTGTGGACAAATTTGAAAAATTGGGGAATACATGCCAGCCTTTCCAGCAAATCCCTCATACTGTAAATGAATATAAAAAGTTGTGAATGCTCACAACACAATGACAGTATGTCTATTTTGGCAGAACAGGGAATTAATATGGACACCATTTTCCCTTCAATCGGCCTGCATATTGCTCAGAGATTGTATGGGTGATGGCATTTTTCGAATCATGAGAAATGAGCACTCATTCAATGGAAGGGCCTAAGATGCTAAATCAGAGCAGAAATTTAAACTCATAAATGCTATTTAACATTAATATTAATCCACAGGAGGACAAGCACAAAGGAGCTTCACAAAGCACTGGAATCCCTCAGTATATGACAGTAGCCAAAACTCCTGGTATTGTTTTCTAGCTCATTCATCTAATTAGCTTGGCAAAGAATAATAGTTGATGTGCTATACATGTGTAAACTCTTCCTTCTTTGCCTTCCTAATATTAATAAAACATTGGTGCCCAAACTACTTCAGAGTGCTCTGTGCAGCAATTATTATTGAACTGCCACTGTTTAATTCGTAACGTTTCTGATAGAACTCCATCGAAATAGGGAATGGTGATTGTAAAATGATGATGCACAGCAAGGCAAAACTGAAGAGGAGGGAAACGTTGGTAAAAAGATTACTAGCAACAAAACAGGAAAGAAAATAGTTCCAAAAATTGTTCTATTTTCACCTGACCTCCCCAAAAAAACAGTAAAGTGTTTAAATAAAAAAGTGTTACAACATCATTATGATGGTTTGACTGGGGCAGTTACTGTATGAGCAAGAGTGAGTGAGACGGAGATGAATTAATTTACTGTAAATTTACATTATTGCTAACATATGACATTCATAGCTTTAACCACTAATGTTAACTCTCCCTCAACTCTGTGACATACTGAAGATGAGCTCTACCACTTATCGTTAGCACTTGCTGTAAAGAGAGGTATGCTTAAGAGCCTGGCTATTTCCAGCACATTAACTTTTGTTTTCTTTCCTCATCTTTACTCCCTTCAGAGTGTTGAAATATTATAACAGAGGCACAGCATACACTCTGCTATCTCACCTGAGTAACTGCTTTTAAGTTAAAGCTAAAGCAGGAACTGTTGGAAAGCTAATTGTTCATGAAAGCATCACAGCCTGAAGTTCAGCTGACCTAATTTGATAATTTAAAAAGATACACAGTCTCCTGCAGGAGTCGGCTGGAAGTAGAAATCCCAACTGCTTCCCCCCTCCTCTAGTTGGTCCTGTTAACAGCCATTCCAACTCAATGGTTAATTCATCACATTGTATGCAGAAAACATTTCTTCAATTACAAAATATAAAGCATGGTTACTAACACAGCCATTCTCATTTTTAAAATTCTCAACCCCCTTCTTTGACACGGTAAGTAGCATGTACTAGTTCGGATTTAGCAAACAGCACTTATTGGTACCTCAACACATACATGCTTATGAAGGGTTGATCATGAAAAAGAAAGAACACTTCCCTAATAAAAGAAAGAAAAGCAGATACATACCATTGCAAATTCAGATCATTCACGCTTCAAGTGTTGTTCAGTATTCTCAGAGTGGACACCATCTTCTATCTGTTCTAGCCAAAACAGAGAGAGTTGAAGAATAAATCTCTTTCGTTGAAATCATCCAATTAATCCCTGCTTCAGTCATCAGCATTCTTTGGAGTGCAAGCTTTCTTTCTCGTTTAAAACACAATGCTTGCTGTTCATTCCATCTGACACTCTCTTCTATGACAGATTCTCCAGCCTGTGAGCATTGCCTGACAGTGCTTTATACTTGTTAAATTATAACAATTGGCAGTCTGTTTTCCGAACCCATTCTATTAACTTGAGGTATAGATTATTTTTCACAGCACATGGTGTCTACTGTTTTATTTATCTCGCCCTCTGTACAAATTGGCAGCTTCAGATTGTACATAGACAGAAAAGTCTCTCATTACACAGCAAAGTGCAGCTTTTAGTCAAGCATCCATTTGAATGTTTTCCTGTTAATCAGATTAACAGAATAGTGTTCAATATGAGCAAACATGTTTTGGGCAGGCATGCTGCAAAAAGAAAGTACTAAACAAACGTTTATACACAAGGTGTTTTCTGGATCAAGTATAATTCCAGAAGCTATTACTCTTGTAATTAATAGTCTTTGTAGACGGAAAGAAAAAGATACAGAATTCAGTGCTTTTTCTCCCTGAAGATCTTGAAAAACTATATATACATTTGAATCTTGGGTTATGTTGCCTATTGTGGTTAATAGTTGCCATAGCAACAATCATAGCAGCAGCTGCTGATTAAAGTATACAAAAATGTTGACTCTAATCCAACAGGCTGCTTTGTGTATCTGTGACATTTATTAAAAGGTAGGGGTAAAAATATGATGCTATCTCACATTTTTTATTTTGGGTATTGCCAACATTGCTCAGTAAAGACTTCTAATAGCATTAGATATTCTGTAGTAGTAACCCATTTACTTATACACATCACCTCCCCTCAGTGCCTTTGGAATGTCAGTTCATAACTTCTCCAAATGGTGGTATCTTTGTATTCATTAATTTTTTAAAAATTATGAATTGCTAACCTATTGGCTAGTTTCCTATCAGATATTCCGTGTGGTGGCATCACCACCTCAGCAACTCTCTCCAAAGAATTAGCTGTAGTCACGGTATTACTGTAATCTTTTATAAATTAAAATCTGAAGTTAAGAAGGAAGAAGCAGAATGTGTTGGAATATATTTGGTAGCTATCTTTTTCATCATCCTCATCATAAGAAATAAATATTTATACATAATTTAAAACAGAAACAGTCCATTTGGTCAATGAAAGTATTTATGTTCCACAAGGGTCCTCCAGTCTGTTAATTCAGTGTTACAAGGCAAAAAATGTTGGAACTCCCTTGCAAATGGCATTGTGGGTGTGCCTGAACTCAATGGATTGCAATGGTTCAAGATAGCAGATTGTCACCAACTTCTCAAGGGCAACTGAAAACAAGCAATAATTGCTGACCCAGCCAGCATTGAATACATCTCGAGTGAATTATAAATCTTTTCTAACCCTACCAAATTAAACAATTTCTTTCTACGTCAGTGTTTATTGAATAAAAACCGAAAGAATTGTGAATGCTGGAAATCAGAAACAAAGACAGAAATTACTGGAAAAGTTCTGAGGAAGGGTCACTCAATCTGAAACGTTAACACTAATTTCTCTCCACAGGTGCTGCCAAACGTACGAAGCTTTTCCAGCAATTTCTGATTTTGTGTGTGTTTACCGATCTATTTCTTAAAGTGTTATGACATGGGGTAAACTCCCTCTGTTAATTTAAACCAGCAACACAGAAAAGATCTATCCCATGCAGTAATCTGTGAAAATGTGAGTGGCCAAGAACTAGTTAAAATAAAAAATAACAACTTTATTTATTAAATTATAACAGAGAATAATTAACTAATAATTATTTCTAACTCATAACTTTACTTTCCCTTCTCTAATACTAGTCCAATAAAACCCCTGATTAATATTTACCAAATTTCAAATTTCAAAACCAGCCAGCTGTTTAATCTTCTCTTTGTATCCTCCTCTGGAGAATTCCTCTCCAGATTGGTGTTGATGTTTTTTTCTGTGCAAACTCCTTCTCTAGACAGGTACCTCCTAGACAGTTCTGACTAGCAGCCTACATCTGTTGGTCTTTTGGCAGTTCTCTCTCAGGTGTTCAATTTTTCCCGGTCTTGTACCCCCAACTCAGCAATGATTGTGTCATTGGCTTTTAATATTGTCAATATACTAAATTCAAACTGGATTGGAGTTTGGTATTTTTTGCGGGATAATTTAAACTGATTGGCTGAATTTAAATTTGCTTTTGTCTCCAGACAGCCAACTACTTTAGTTGCTGGATCAAAAGATTACATTGTATCTTGTCCAGAACTCTTGGTGCTGTCAGGTAGTTCTGCTAGTTTTTAACTCTCTTAAAGGGTACAGTACACTTTTATACCTTCATAACAAAAGGTATACTACATACATCTCAACTACCTAATAACTAGCTCCACATTTATACCATTCTCTGGGAAAAGATGTTTCCCCTGAATTCCTGATCGGATTATTTAGTGACCAGCTTATATTGATGATGCCCAATTATAAATTCTGCATAAGGGGAAGTGTGTATGCTGTGTCCATACTATCAAGTCTCTTCATAGCCAATGGTTGTGGGAGTGTATAATACAATTAACTTGAATCTGATGAATATTATTATCTCCTCAGATTCAGTTATTGATTCTGGTTCATTGGCCAATTTGTACTCATGAAAAGGTAGATTACCCAGTGAGCAGTGGTCATTAGCATTCTCTCTAAAGATTGCTGAAGGTAATAGAAGAAGCCAAACAAAATAAAACACTTTCCAAACCCTGACAGCACATATTTTAATAAACAAAATAGCAATATAGACATGTTTTCAATCCTATCATTAAACTTTGAATTTCAAAATTGAGTACAAAAATCACTCAAATTGTTCATGCTTTCTTATTTTTTGAAAGTGCTTGTAATTATACCCCATTCACATTCATTAGGAACAAGTGATATATTTCTTTACAAAAATCATTACCACTCCCTTTGACATCTTCATTATTTAATCTCTCCTGCCCTCTCAGACATTCGCCCTTCATTCTTCCTCTTGTCCGTCCATTCAACAGCATAAAACCCATCACATTTTTGCTTTCTTTCTGTTCTGAAGAACAACCATATTGTGATCAAAATGGTAATTCTATTTTTCTCTCCACAGATGCTGTCAGACTTGTCAAGTATTGCCAGAAGCTTCCTTTGTTTTAAATTTCAAAATAACAAGCCTTTGTTGTTACATTGTTTTAAAAATCAAATGTGAATATTGCTGACAAGGCCTGTATTTGGTGCCATCTCTGATTGCTGTTGAACTATTTCACAGCAAAGTTCATTGTCAACCACATGTAGGCCCGATTAGTTGAGGAAAAATTTCCCTCCTGAAGGATTTAATAAAATTATTGTTAGAATGGATAGTTTCATGGTCGCATTCACTACTTCCCATGCTTCTTGTAATGAATAAGTACACTTTACTTAAATAGCTCTTTTTTTAAAAAAATGTTAATTGTTGGAAAAATATTTTGAGAGATTTAGCACAAAACTGTTAAGTGTCTCCATTAATCAGTCATTTGTGCATACAGAAAAAACTTTCAGTGACAGAATCTTATTAAAAAGAGGAACATTTCTGTTGTAGAATGCATTATGTCCCTCGCCACTTGGCTTATGATTCACTGGCATCTGTATTATTTTTAGCATTTCTGTTGACATACTTTTTGTGATTTCCCATCCTCTAAACTTGCTCTGTATGTTGAGAGATAATGGTATACACAATTCCAATGCATGATAGTCGGATGTACAGCAGGACTGATTCTTATAAGGAAGGATTTCATTACTGTATATTGAAGTTAGTTACAAATCAAGAAAATTCTGTTTTATGTTTGCATGAATTGACTGATTTATATATGCTTAACAAACTCCATGTTTGAGTTTCATTAGAAGCGCTTCTATTATACAGATTAACATAAACTGACCTTTTATTGAATGGTGTCGTTTCAAATTGTGTCTTCAGTGTGACACTCATGAAGGTTAAAGCAAACAATATTATATAGTAATAGGACATTCCACTCCATCGTACTGATTATAGAATAGAAAGCAATGAACAAATTTAAATGTTTAAAATTATTAAAGCAAAGGAAGGGATTAGAGAAAGAGGGAAAGAAACAATTTCCTCTGCCTGGGGACTGCAGAAAGATGCAACATGTTGAAAAAAACACTCAAATCTGAACTGGATCATAGGCATCTGGCACTCTTCCCTAAAAAGACTGGGATGGAGGAGGATGGGATCAACGCAGGGTGGGAGTGCAGGAAATTGAAAATTTCTATATTAAGGCTTTGGCAGGAAACCAAGTGTTGCAAAAACAAGATGGGTAAATGGACTAAGGATGCATATCATCCATGATCAGACGGAATTATGCACTGGATCCTAAGGATTAAATGACATACTTCCTATATTTCTGCATTCTCGTTGGCATTGATTGAATCAAATTCAATTACAAAAAAAAATTAAATGTTACAAGCCCTAGAATTTTTAATAAGTCATTCCTTGTGGATGGGGTTGCATTAGAGCAACCCTGCTCCCAGTAACATTTTATAACTCCTTCCCAGTGACATTACTGCTGCAAGTCAACAAGAGTGTGGTTTGAGAGTGGCTAGTGGCAAGTTAATCAAGGCTGCTCCACAGAGTGGGAGACTAGCCAGGATAGTATTGGAGTAATTCATTGTGAAGCTGACAAAGGCATGGACGTGGTAGATGGGCTGAGGACATATTTGAAGAAGGGGTTATTACTGAGCTGGGAGGTGGATTTTGTTTTTTGATGACATTGTGATATTGGAATCTCAGTTCAGAATTTTGGGATCACTCCACAGATTCTATCCACCCTATTGATTTCTGCATTTGTATTGGGCCCTTTGATTCAGAATACAACCTTAATTTGATCTAGTATATACTCCCTAAACTCATCTCTAGAGCCAACACTCCCTTTATATTATCATTATTAATAAAAGCATCTAGCAATGCAATCTGCGATTTCTGGGTCTGTATGACCTCAACAACAAATCTCATCTCCAAAAGGTCCCTTTTAAACTTGTTTAGTTGCTCAGGATTTTAGTGACTACATTTGATAACATGCCTACTTGCTGTTTGATGTTGCTATCGCCTTTGAAATGAATCTTGGCATAACATATGGGCTTAGACAGCAATGATTGAAATATAAATTACCAGTTACTGCAATAAATGTATTGAACAACAAGTTATCAAAAGAGGATAACATACTAATTAATATAAAGAGAATATTTCTATGATCTGGAATGGAATATTGAAATGGATATAATGAATTTGTCCACAACATCACAATGACAATTCAGATTCAGTGAGCAGCAAAACAGGAAGAATAATTTCAAACATCAATTATCAGCAGCATAGGTCATGTACCACTATGGTTCTGCTACTGAACAATGAGTCCCGAGACCTGGGCAAACAATCGAAGTTCAAATCCATATTAGAGCAAATGATGTGCTTAACTACAGTTTATTAATGCATTTGAAATTTAAGAAAACCAGTATAAGTAATGGTGATTTTGAAGCTTTGGGATTGTTCACTAATGTTCTGTAAGGAATGAGCTTTGCTATCCTTACTCAATCTTGCCTCAGTGTCACAGCGGATTCCCAACAATGTGGGGCTGTGAAGTGTTCTTTGAAAATGGCCTAACAAGGAAATCACTAAGTTGAATCAGGATTACCATTAAAAGCAAGAACAAGCTGAACAATCAATCCAGTATCATTAGTTGCAGACACAGCAAAGATGAAACCATCACTGTATAATTGATGCCACTTGCTAACAACTGCAGACTTTCACTTCAGGAGTTGCTGTGTAGACTCATCAAGCAACAGCTGTACTCATTAAAATCATGCATTTAAGGCAATGCCAAACCACAATGCTACGGGCCAGATTGTGATCCATCACAACCTGTACTCAATACTGAGCATATCCCTTATTCTATCATTACCAAGCCATGGTGCAATGAAGAATCAGATGAGCATGTTAGCAGCAGCACCTGCTGTGTCTAACAAGAGATGCCAAATCGGTGATGTCTACATGCATTCCAAGCAGGAGAAACAGCAAGCTGTAGGCATACTCCACAGTTGCCAGAATAGGTCAAATTCTGTCATCATCCTTAATGATGAAAGTGAGCAATTAATGAGTGTATAGGAAGTGACTCCATGAATACCCCCATACTCGAAAGCGTTTGGGAATACCTTCAGCTAGAAAGCGGAAACTCCATCTACCTTCATCCTGAGATTCCGCACTTTCACAGAGGTCAACTCAATTCACTTCAGATGCCATCAAGAAATGACACAGCAAAAAGCATAGCTCCCAAAACATCCCAGTTTTGGTGCAGAAGACAACACAACAGAATTAGCAGAGTCTCAAGCAAGGATTTTCCAGGACATCTATAACACAATGTCAGCTCTGTGGCAATATGGTAAAATATTCAAGTTTTGTCCTGTTCACAAAAAGGACAAATCTAACCTAACCAATTATCATTCCACCAGCTTTTGTCATCAATCATCTGCTAAAGGATAGAAGGAGTTGTTAAGAGTGCTATCAGGCAACATGTAATTATCACTGTCCCATTCAGTTTGGATTCTGCCAGGACTGCTCAGCTCTACGCTTCATCACATCTTTGATGAAAACACGGATAAAAGAACTGAATTCTAGGGGTAAGAAAAAAACCCGATGGCCCTTGATATTAAGGAAGTATTTGACCAGACAGAAAATACTGGAGAAACTCAGCAGGTCTGACAGCATCTGAGGAGAGCAAAACAGTCTCAACATTTAGAAATTCTGAAGAGGAGTCACAATGAACTCAAAATGTTCACGCTGTTTCTCTCTTCACAGATGCATCCAGACCTGCTGCATTTCTCCAGCAATTTTTATGTTTCTTTCAAATTTCCAGCACCCACAGAATTTTGTTTTTATTCCAGTGTTTGACCAACATTGACTATCTGTCCACTGCTAACTAAAAGGTCAGTGGTAAGCTTGCACACAGTCCTCACTTCTGCCCTGCATCAATTTAATGTTGGGGTCAATATTAACCACTTCTATAAGACTAAGAACTAGGAACAGAAATAGGCTATTCTGCCCCTCAAGCTTGTTCTGCCAATTAATAGTATTGTGGCTGTTCCAACATTCCTCACATCCGTTTTCCTGTGTTTCCCAGGAAACTGGAATTTCTCCTAATAATCAAGGATCTTTCTATCTCAGCCTTTAATATGCTCAAAGACTCACTTCACAGTTTTCTGTGGGAAGGCATTTCAAAGAATTTCATCCATCCCAGAAGGAATCCCTCTTCATTCCAGTCTAAATTTGTGACCCTTTATTCTGAGACTATGTCCTCTGATCCTAGACTCTCTCATGAACGGCAACATCCACTCAGTAATTACACTGTCAGGCCCCTTCAGAATCCTCTATGTTTAATGAGATTACCACTCATTCTTCTAAATACTAAAGAGTAAATTCCAGCTTGTTTACTGTTTTACTCTTAAGATGATCCCACCATACCAGGAGTCATCCTAGTGAACTTGCTCAAAACTAAAAAAAGAATCTTTCCTTGAATAAGGCAACCAAAACTGCTCTCAGTACTCCAGATGTGGTCTCACCAGCACCTTGTACAGTTGTCATAAGACTTCCCTACACTTAAACTCTAACCTCCATGAAGTAAGGATTAACATTCTATTAGCCTTCCTGATTACCTGCTGCACCTGTGTGCTGGCTTTCTAGATGAGACTTCTGCTCCAATCTTCGAAGAAAATCTCTCCTGAGAAAGCTGTTGTCTCATCAAATGGTTGGCAACTCTGTAGTCTCAGCAGCACTGGGCAGGAGTGGTGGCCATCGTCGGGACTACAAGTAGACTTGAAGAGGTGTAGTCTGGACACTTCTGTACTTCTGTGGAATTTGCTGCCATCAGGCGAGCAGACAGTGGGAAACTTGGTTTAAGATGCTGGAGAGAGGTTAAAGGAGGAAATATAACTTGGGTGGTTGCAGGAAGGTGGTTTTGGTGAGAAGGGGTGTTTCTAATGGACACAGATAAAGTGGACCAACCCCAGCCCCAAATGTGTCTGACACCAACATGTACAGCTATAACTGAGGTTTTCTGCATGCTGTGGTTAGATTAATGAGGACCTTTTTTTACAGTCGTTTGGTGAACTGCATTATCCTTTTGATGTCACCTTCCAGCTCAGCACCATCCTCATGACCTGTCCTACCTGCTAATCTTCCTTCCCACCTATCCGGTCCACCCTCCTGTCCAACCTATCATCTTCATGCCCACCTCCATCCACCCATTGTACTCTTGGCTACCTTCTCCCCAGCCCCACCATCCTCCCATTTATCTCTCCACCCCAGAGGCTCCCTGCCTTCATTCCTGATGAAGAGCTTTTGCCTGAAACATCAATTTTCCTGCTCCTCAGATGCTGCCTGACCTGCTGTGCTTTTCCAGCACCACTCTAATCTAGACACTGCTCCATGAATCACAATATAAAATAAAAATATTATACTGCAATACTTGCATGACCATTTAAATATTTCCTCTGTATTAGACTTGAATGAAAGATCCAACCATCCAATAAGACTGAAATAAGATTGTTTTATTCAACCCATTCAATGAAGATGCAGAATTGGTTAACAAGCACAATTTGTAATAAGAAAATATAAATGCTTAACCCTTCTAAATAGCCCAAAACACATATGTTCATATACTTCAGGTAAAGAGAAAAGAAACAGATTTCTCGCTGCAGTTAAACAAAGAAAATAAAACACTTTCTGGCCAATAGCAATTATTCTTGAAGGCAAAAATGTCATGGCAAATGTTCCAAAGTGGGTCACGTGTTGTCAAGTCTCTCATCATGCATGGTCATGTCAACATCTTGGCCAACACAGCTTGCTCTGAAAATCCACACTGAGAAGTTCATTCAGTTACTCTTCCAGAAGAATAGTCAGGTTTCACAATGAATTGACTACAAAAGTACTTCAGAAACTGAGACATCAGTTGAGCAGCTGGTTTTGCAGCAGGCTTGCAGCAGCTGGTTTTGCAGCCGGCTTGCAGCAGCTGGTTTTGCAGCAGGCTTGCTGCAGCTAGTTTTGCAGCAGGCTTGCTGCAGCTGGAAAAATGCAAACACAAGGTCCAAGCTTGCAAGTGCTATTCAAACAGAATAGTCATAAAACCCAATTATAAAACCCAGTCAAGTGCTTTCCCTGAAGTGAGTTCAAATCAAGACCAGCAACTATCTAAAATCATGTGATTTCTGAGAAATGTTTTGTTGATTAAAAAAAAGTCTAATCCATCTTTTCACTGAACTTTAAAAAAAACCATGCAGATATTTCTGCAACCCTTCAAATCCAGGCTAACAAAAATGAAGAATCTTAATAACAACCTAAAAAGGCCCAAACTGTCCAAAAAGCCTCCCTCCCCTACCCCCATTTACATTTCAAACATTTGGGGGCAAGTGGGTAGGAAGTTGAAACCCCAACTGATGGCTATTATGAGTTTTGCTTACCTTTACACCTGCCAGTAGGGAACTGTACAAATCAGTTTAAACATTAGAATTGAAATTGAAGTCATTGTGAAATGGGTCACAAGGTGCAGGGGAGACTCTTGGCTGGTTGGAGTATATTCACACAAAGAAAGGCAGTATTGTACAGCTATCAGCACAGTGCAGGTGTTGAAGCAAAAGCCTCTCTGGCATTATTCCAGGTCCAAATATTTTCAATCACTTAGAGTCAGAGAGTCACACAGCATGGAAATAGACCCTTTGGTCCAACTCATCCAGGCCAAACAAGTATCCCAAACTAAACTAGTCCTATTTGCCTGTGTTTGATCCATATTTCTCTAAACTTTTCCTATTCATGTACTGCAATACCAATGCACCATGCCAGCTATAATTTAGCACCTAAAAGATGCACTGCACTGACACATCAAAATTCCTTCAGTACCACATTACAAACCTGCAACATCTGCCACCAAGAAGGAAAATGATATTAAGTCCATTGGTATACAATCATTTCCCATGCTCTCCTCAAAGTCACACATGATCCTCACTTGAAAATATACTAGCAATCCTCAACTGTGACTCAGGTAAAACCATGGAGCTCCAACCTAACAGCACTATGGGAGTATCTTCACCACATGAATTGTAGTGTTTGGAATGTGTGGTTAATCACCATCTTCTCAAGAAGAAGTCATTAAAGAATTACCTTGCCAGTGTCACCCACATTCTGTGAAGGAATAATGCAAAAATCATGGCATTATTTAACTCATTCTGTAATTATTGTGTGAGATATGAGGGAAGGACCCACTGTTGAATGTAGCCTGCATTGATTGTAGATCAGGTAATGGCTTGATTTTAACATTTTCAGCCAGGATTTCTAATTTCAACATTGCCACATTCCCCTGTAGCTGTGTGACCTTCTCAAGTCCAAGACACTGTGCTCTTCACACTCTTCCAATTCTGGCTTCTTGCACAATCAGCTTCAACTGTTTAGATTACTGGATCTGGAAATCACACACTAAACCTCTCTTTTCTCCTTTAATATGTTCTTAATCTTTCTCTTTCACCAATGTTTTGATCCTCTATCTTGATATTTATTTATGTGGTTTAGGGTTCATTCTCTTTGATATTGCTTCTATCAAGGGCATTGGGAATTTTTTATTGCATCATTCCACCACAAGCTTTTAAGATGAATGGTTGTACAATCTGAGTAAGAGTGCTTTCTAAATGAAAATTATAATTGTAGGCTATCACATTTAGCATCATGGGCTGCTTTTGAAGTAATATCTTTCACAAGGATGCACATTGTATCCTTATATTATCCAATTGATTTATGCCTGGAACTGCCTGTTTTACAATGTGTGATATTGCCAATTGGATACATATTTGGCTTAGCAGCAGGAGACCGTGGTGGTGCAGGATTCCTTTTCAGACTGGAGGCCTGTCATTAGTGGTGTTCCACAGGGATCAGTTCTGGGACTGCTTTTGTTTGTCATTTATATAAATGATTTAGATGAGAATAAAGAAGACATGGTTAGCAAGTTAGTGGATGACACTAAAATTGGTGGTATAGTAGACATTGAAGAAGTTTTTAAAAAAATATTCCAAAGGGATCTTAGTTAAATGGGCCAATGGGATGAAAACTGGCAGATGGAGTTCAATCTGCATAAATGCAAGATATTGCATTTGGGTGCAACAAACAAAGGTAGGGCTTATATAATTAATGGTAGGATCTTGGATAGTGCTGTATAACAGAGGGACCTAGGAGTTCAGTTACATAATTATTTGAAGTTGTGTTATATATAGACAGGCTGGTTAAAAAGATATTTGTTATGCTTGCCGTCATTGCTCAGTCCTTTGAGTATAAGAGTTAGGAAGTCATGTTGAGGTTGTACCGAACATTGGTAAGGCCTCTTCTGAAACAGTGTGTCCAGTTGTGGTCACCCAGTTATAGGAAGGATATTATTTAGCTGGAGAGAGTTAAGAAGAGACCTAACCAAGATGCTGGCGGTTATGGAGAATGTTTGAATTATCGAGAAAGGCTGACTACGCTGGGACGTTTTTCACTAGAGTAGAATGTTGAGAGGCAACCTTATAAAAGTTTAAAAAGTAACGAGGGGGATTGATAGAGTTAATGGTAGTTGTCTTTTCCGTAGGATAGGGGATTTCAAGACTAGAGGGCACATTAAGGTGACAAAGGAGAGAGTTTTTTAAAAAATGAGAGGCTTTTTTTAAAACACAGAGGGTGGTTCAAATGTGAAAGGAACTTCCTGAGGAAGTGGTGGATGTGGGTATAATTACAATGTTAAAAGACAATTGGATAAGTACATGAATAGGATAGGTTTGGAGGGATAAGGGCCAGGAGCAGGCAGGTGGGACTATTTAGTTTGGGATTATGTCCGGCATGGACTGAAGAGTCTGTTTCCATTCTGTATGACTCCATAACTCTATTTCACACTTCATTGGTGAGACTAACACTTCCAATAACAAGACCTTTCATTTGTTAATTGTATGCACTTATCACACAATGTGATCACACCTAATTTGCCTGTGTAAAGTATTTATTTGTTTGTGTTCCCGCCATTTCAGAAACATCTACTCTGGTTGTAAATACCCTGAGGTTTTGATACATGACCTAATGCATCCAACTAGCCCTAGATCAGTCACATAACATCTTTCCCAGCTTCAATGTTGCATAATTAAAAAATTAAAACGCTCTATAATTAAAACGAACATTTGTTAAACATCCCTTATGATTTTCTCTTGGGATTGCTAGCAGCAGTGATCAGAAAATTAAAGTTTAATTCCCAATGTCTATAATCTCCTTAACTCCAGCAATTCCCTTGGATCTCTGTCCTCTGCAAATTCTGAACTGCTGTGATTTCTTGACTTTAACTGCTCAACAATTGGTGGTTATGCTTTTAACTGCTTAGGCCTTAAACTCTGGAATTCCCTCCTGAAATCTCTGTCTTTATCTCCTCCTTTAAGTCCCTTTTTAAAAGAAATCTCGCTCACGAAGTGTTTGATCATATGACCGTAATATCTTTGCAAAAGGTTCGGTGCCCTATAATGTTCCGTAATGTTCCTATGAAGCATTTTGGCACTTTCAAATGCATGTGGTTTTCGCTCAAATGATTCTGGGACAATCCCATTCTCATCCCATTGTGAGGGGCTAAGAATGAGAGTAGGCAGCCTGCTTCTCTCAACAGTCCTTACTCCTTTTTAGGATGTTGCAACTACATGCATTGTGGCGATCCTATATACTTCTCACTTTAATTTCACCTTCAGTGCTGAATGAAAACTGCTGCAAATTTAATCTGGGTTTCCTCTTTACCTTAGCAAGAACATATTGCCCCTTGCCCCACTGTCCTTGTATTGTTCTGTATCTAGCCACTTACCTCCTGGTTACCATACCCCTTGAATTTCTAATATGAAGAACACACTACAATCCGTCTACTTTAAAACTCAATCTTGAGTCAGTAGACATATTTAATTGTTTTAAGGTATATTTGGTACAAGAGCTAACCTTTATTGCTCTTATGCTCTATCATACCCACATCATGACATGCCCATCCTTAGTTATTCCCAGAGTCAAAGGAAGTTAAGTCAGTGACCAGATTGAATCTGTCTTGTGTATCATACACTCGGATAACACAAGCCTGTGCTAGCTAATTAGCCACAGTCCTCTGTTCTCTAGAAACACGCCACGGCATCTATCATAACATTTAAAAAAAAGCACTTCCAACATCTGGTTGTCCAATGCCATTCTTTTTACCCAAAACAAATATTACAGCCAGGTGGCCAAGACCTTTATTAAGCAACACATGACCTTTTCTGTGAGAGCACCATTTGTAAAACGTTGTAAAAGCCCCCATCTACTGAAAAACTTGCATCAAAATGCAATGTGAGTGTGAAATCTGGTATTTTTCTGGTTGAAATTTTGCTTTCAATTACCTTGGATATTTTCTCTGTGGCTCAGTGGGTAGCAATCTTGCCTCTGAGTCACAGGGTTCAAGTCCTATTCCAAGATATATCCACAAAAATCAATGTTCGAACTCCAGTGCTGTAATGAGTGTAGAAGTCAGAAGTCCTGTCTTTCAGATGAGAAATCAAACTAAGGCCACATCTGTATTCTCTGGTAGCTGTAAAACATTGTATGGTGTTATTTTAAAGAACAGTGTGGGAGTTATCGCACTGCCCTGGTAAATATTTACCACTCAATCACAAAAACAGATTATCTGGTCATTATCAAACTGCTGCTTGTGGGAAATTGCTTGTGTGCAAAATTGGCTGCTCCATTTCGTAGATGACAACATTCACTGTGTTTCAAAATTACTGAATGAACAGTAAAATGTTTTAAAGTGGTTTAAGGTGGTCGTGTGGTCATGGAAGTTCTATATTTGTAACTCTTTCTTTTCTTGTTACAGATCAATGGAGCATAACCATATGAACAGGGCCATCTTGCCTCTCAAATAGTGCAAGTTCAAAGCCCTACACAAGCTGCCTAGTAAAATATCACTGATATTCTTCTGTAGCATCTACAGCACTGAAAGGAGCTATACTTGAGCATGAAATTAATATTCAGACATATGTTGACCAACGCAGAGAAAACTAGTTCAATGGCAATCAAAAATGCCAAGAAACGGCGACATCCATTTGTGGCCACAAAACTTTGTGAACCTACATTCAACTTGAAATCTCCAGTCATTTCTGTTTTTCAAAATTTCAGTTAAATGTCAGCAAGATATTGCAACATTGAGCAGTTTCTTTAGAGAATTGGCCACTCTCCATGAGCAAGTTGCAAGTATACCTTGGCAGATTCACAGGCTGTGCAGGGTATCACAGCTGAGATCAATGTTGCCATTACTGCACAGCCACAAATTCAATCTCCAGCAGATGTGAAGGATTTGAAGATTTCCTATTCCAACACACACCAAATTGTGAGGCCCCTCCACCACTACTCCTGATTGAGATCAGAGAAGACAGTTCAGCTCAGGGACTTTCTCAATCCATATAGATTAGTTTCACATAAGAAGGTGTGCTTAAGTACTAAAGGTTAAAAAAAAACCTGACATTTCTATCCTCCCAATCTCAAGATGTTTCCATAAACTAATGCTGGAGATAGCAGCCAGTTTGAGGACAACTAAATCCCACAAATAACAATGACCATATCATTTGTTTTGGAGATTCTGCTTGAGGGATTTATATTGGTCTTGTTGTACTCCAAACCAACACTCTTTACAGCCAGCTGAAAGGGAAATAAGGTCTTGTTTTAATGCCTCATGTGAGAATTTCTCTGCCAACATTACATTCTTTCACTAATGTACTGCAATATCAGCCTATATCTTCTGTTCAAGTCGATAGAGTGAGGATAGCACTGACAGACATCGGACTCAGATAAACAACTGCATCCCATTGATACAAAGTTGACATTTGACACTGAGCAGGTATTTACATTGGATTTTCAATGAGTGAAGTGTAGGTAACAACCACAATAATGAACTAATTGGCCCTGCCACTTGCCTACATCTGTGCAGTGCATGAGTCACAGAGCACACACTCTATTCATTTCATGCAATAGTGCAAAATTTGGTAGCAGGATCTTCAGTTCATGCATTATTGTGCTGTATGGTTGGGATTCTAAGAGTCAACAGTATTTTGAGGGTTTCTTCAGTGACTGCAATTAAGGTCACTTTGAGGACTTAGATAAGCATGAACCTGAAATGAAGTGCATATCCCTAAACAAATGTGGTGCTGTGATCCATCTGCGTAAGCACAGTTGCACCCAAGATATCACGCTTGCTCCTGCTTTCTGCCCATGTAAGCTTTTAACTCAGAATATTCTGAGAAAGAAAAGTAAACTTTAAAGGAAAGTGAACTGTTTACCAGAAGTACAGATATTATTCAACCAATAAGAAAATATAAAATGCTGTCCTTGTACAAACAGCAAGAACCTCATTCAGAAACACTGACATGATTGGTGTATCATACTTTTCTTTCCTGTTATTTTTTCACTTTTAGAATGGATGTTCGGAATCTCAGTTGACTTCTTTGCACACAAAAAAAAAGCAAAACTTTGTAAAACATGTTCCACTGCAAATATGCCAAGGAACATCACATAAACTGAATTATTTAGGGAAAAAAAGCAAGACAAATCAAACTCAGTCAGTTATCACCCCATCAGTCAACTATTGATCATTAATGAAGTGATGAAAGGTGTCATCAAAAGTGCTTTCAGACAGCATTTGCTCAGCAATAACCTACTTGGTGATGCCCAGTTTGGGTTCTGCCAGGACTACTCAGTTCCTGACCTCATTACAGCCTTAGTTTAAAATTGGACAAAGAAGCTGAGTTCCAGTGGAGAGGTGAGAGTGACAGCTCTTGACATCAAGGCTGCATTTGATGGAGTGCAGAATCAAGGAACCCAAACAAAACTGGAATCAACGGATGTCGGAGGGCAATCTCTCCAATAGTTGCAGTCATCTCTCGCACAAAGGAAGATGGTTGGAGCTTTTTGGAGATCAGTCATCTCAGCTCCAGGATGTCTCTGCAGGAGTTCCTCAGGATAGTGTTCTGGACCCAACCGTCAACGACCTTCCATTCATCATAAGGTCAGAAGTGGGGATTTTCATTGATGATTGTACAATGTTCAGCACCATTTGCAATTCCTCAGATACTAAACATGTCCATGTTCAAATGCAACAAGATCTGGACAATATCCAGGCTTGGGCTGACAAGTAGCAAGTAACATTTGTATCACACAAATGCCAGGTAATTACCATCTCCAAGAAGAGACAACCTAACCACTGCCCTTGACACTCAGTTGTGTTACCATTACTGAATCCCATGCCATCGACATCTTTGAGGTTACCATTGACTAGGAAGTCAAATGGACTCAACACATAAACACAGTGACTACAAGATCATGTCAGGAATGTGATGGAATATTTCCCACTTGTCTGGATGGATGCACCTCCAACAACACTCAAAAAGCTTGACACCATCCAGGACAAAACAGCCCATTTGATTGGCACCACATCTACAAGCATCCACTCCCTCAATCACTAACACTCAGTAGCAGTAGTGAGTATTATCTACAAGATGCACTGCAGAAATTCAAAGATCCTCACACAGCACGTTCAAAACCCATGACTACTTACATCCAGAAGGACAAGGGCAGCAGATACATGGAAGAGAGTTTGCAGGTGGAGATGTTCCCAAGCTACTCACCTCCCTTAGAAATACATCACTATTCCTTCACTGTTGCTTGGTCAAAATCATGGAATTCCTGCCCTAATGGCATTGAGAGTCAGTATGTGAACTTCAGCGGTTCAAGAAGGCAGTCACCATTAACTTCTCAAGAGGAATAGGGACGGCCAATAAATGCGTGAATGAATTTAAAAAATTGTAAACAAACATAAATACATAGGTCTTTCAAACCAAGTCTGCTCTGCTTTTCAACATGATCACGACTGATCAAGCTCAATACCCTAATTCTATCTTTCCCACATCCTTTGATTCCTTTATCCACAAGAGCTTTAGCTATCTCCTTCCTAAAAATACAATGTCTTGGTCTCAACCACTTTCTAAGGTAGTGAATTCTACAAGCTCACTGCTTGCTGGGTGAAGAAATTTCTCCTCATTTCAGTCCTAAAACATTTCCCATTTATCCTTAAGCTATGACCCTTGCTTCTGGAACCTAACAGGGGTGATGATTACAGAAGCAGCCAACACGTAACAATCTAAAACTTAAATATTTCAACACCAAACGTGCAATTCAGATTTTCAGGTCACTCCATCAAATGGCTAGTGTGATATAAACTTAGAAGTCAGTTGTTACCCATTTTCTCTGCTACTTGCTGCTATAAATGTGACATTCCTCAGATTACTATTCTTCGTATGGTGTTGCATTTGTCTCCTCAACCAGAATGTGGTACTTGGTAAGTATTGTTTGAGGTAGTTTGCTGACACCAATCCATTGTCTTTGGCCTATCTAATGATCAGTGTTAGAGGGTACACCACTGTACAGTATCTACTGAAGAAGTGCTATTTTTACATAACAAGGAAATTTATTGCATGATCACAATATGTTCATCTACATTTAGTCAGGCATAATTACCGAGACATCAGAGAGCTAGAACAGATTCATCAGTTCCCTCTGAAACCAAAGTAGACCACCTATGTATGCCTCCATCCACACATAGTCAAATTGATACATCAAAGGTAACATAACATTAACCCTTTTCAGAACCTTATAAAATGACAACTTTGATGGAATTTCTGAAGAAAACATCCTCTGCATATAAAGTGAATTTCTGATACAGTTGCATTGGCAGAGACAAGGTCATTTCCAGAGCATAGATTGTACACTGGGTTCATCCACACTGGTTAGCAGCACGCACTGAAATAGAAATCCTTGTGAGGACAGTGTACCATATTGTAAAATGTTATTAAACTTATTCTGATTCTTGAGTACGGCCAAAAAGGACACATTTTCTCAAACTCATCAGCACAATTCACAGGAATTCCAAATGGAAAAGGAAAACATTTATACTTTTGTGTGTGGACAAGTGTTAATTGGTTGCCAAGTGTACCCTGATTAATGGAGGCATTGTCATGGAGAATACACCAGTAAGATGCTGACTGACAGTCAATCGCAATCTTTGTTGAAATGTTCTGGTAAAGAGGTGACAAAAGTTCTCTGGTTCAACTTTCTGTGCAATGCTTCAATCAGAATCAACTGACCCTGTTGTGGGGATAAATCCATCTAATGTTCAATTAGACCATGGCTGATCTGATGTGGCCTTAGCACCACTTTCCTGCCGGTCTCCATGACTCCCACACCTGTTCTCAATCAAAAATCCGTACAACTCAGCTTTAAAATATTAAATTACCCAGCCTCCACCACGTGCACCCCCCCCCCCCCCCAACCCCCACAACAGTTCGCTGGTGGAGAAAATTCCAACATTAATGACTCTCTGAGAGGCAGTTACTCCTCATTATCTAGGCCTTAAATGGAAGATGCCTTGCCAAGAATATTCAGAATAAACAAAAATGAACATCAACCATGGCTGTCAGAATGAGCTCTCAGTTCCATCTGCCACAAACAGGACAGATGCTGATCATATTTGCTTCCTGGGCACGGATGAGTATTGGTGTCCTACCATTTGATTGTTTAGAGTAGACATTTGTTGTAAATGTCAATTATATTTATGTTTCAGTAGGTCAACATCAGTCTTATTCAGTGGTCAAGTTCATTACTAAATCAATAATGAAAAACCAACAACTTTCAAACTGCTATGTTTTCTTTTTCTAATCAGTGCATCTCCTTCATATAATAACATGATGTTGATTTGATATGTTCCTTCATCACTAAATCAGTTGAGGTTAGGGTAATTAAAACATGGCTAAAAATTGCTTGTTACCTATATTTCTAGAATATTTTTTCTGTCCTTCACGAGACATTAAACCAAAACTCTGGCTCTCCTTCCAAGCAGACAAAGGCCCTATGACACTATTCAAAAGGAGAAGAGATCACCCTCATGGCCTGAATGTTTAGTCTTCACCCAGTAAGTAACAAAGATAACTTGTCATTATATCAATGTTGTTTGTTGGAGGTGATTTTATTCAAGGCGAAAGGGAGGACTGCAGATGCTGGAAATTAGAGTCAAGAGTGTGGTGCTGGAAAAGCACAGCAAGTCAGGCAGAATCCGAGGAGCAGGAAAACTGACTTTTGCACAAAACATCAATTTTCCTGCCCTTAGGATGCTGCCCGACCTGCTGTGTTTTTCCAGCATCACACTCCCGACTCTTATTTTGTTCAAGTCAGTCATATGATTTCCTTCATTACAGCAGTGACCATACTTCTGGAAATGCTTCATTGACTACAATGCACTTTGGGGCATCTCAAGATCAGGAAAGGTGCTACTTAAATTTTGCTCTCGAATCATATACTTCAAAATAATTACAGTATTTGCCCAACATTATTTCAGGATCGAAACTGGTCAAATTCAGGTGTATTGTGGATCTGGTCACATGCAGCTTGATGGGATTAATTCATAATTAGATTATTTAGATTAGATTATAGATTAGATTACATTACAGTGTGGAAACAGGCCCTTCGGCCCAACAAGTCCACACCGCCCCGCCGAAGCGCAACCCACTCATACTCCTACATTTACCCCTTACCTACCACTACGGGCAATTTAGCATGGCCAATTCACCTGACCTGCACATTTTTGGACTGTGGGAGGAAACCGGAGCACCCGGAGGAAACCCACACAGACACGGGGAGAACGTGCAAACTCCACACAGTCAGTCACCTGAGGCGGTAATTGAACCCGGGTCTCTGGCGCTGTGAGGCAGCAGTGCTAACCACTGTGCCACCGTGCCGCCCACAATGTAGATGTTAAAGTTTTAATGATCACTCCCTTTCCTGAGGCATCCTTTTCTCAGGATTTCCTCGGCATTCCAAATATTGCAATATAGTCTCCCATTTAATTTTCACCGATGTCCAGTGTTATTATGATGGAAACACATTATTTACTTAATATCACTTTTACGTTTTAGCCAGACTCTCATTATTTTTGTGTCATTCTGTTTGTTGCCTGTAGCTAATACCTTGCCCTTTCCCAAGTTTGCAATTCCTCCAATGGTCTTGTTGATTCCCATTCAACCATTTCCCCACAATTAACTGTCAGTTTGACAGAGAAGCTGTTTCTCAGATAGGTGACATAACTTTCATCTAAATAACTTGGCATCACGGAATTCTATGTCTGAGCTCTTCCATGTGGCTTTCCTCATGCCCTCAAATTAATTTTGTCTATAAATAAATAAATTATGAATTTGTCTATATTCAATGATCAGCATAATTGATCCCATAACATTTCTTTTTTTCCTCTGGCGAATTCAATCAATGTCGGATTGGGTTTCTTTCTTATAACATTAAACTTAATTCATAAGCTCAGGAACAAGCTTATAAGCATTGAATATTGATTTTTTTTGTAACAAATGTGTACATATTCATAGTTGTACCTGTTAAGGCACAATGTAATATTAAGGTCTAAACTGCTTTTTAGTTAATTTCATCTTGTCACTACCTTTTCAAGTGAAAGATGCCTACTGCTCCATTCCCCCCCACCTCATTTCAGGAACTCTGACCACAATGCCGTGTTTCTTCTCCCAGCTTACAGGCAAAAGCTCCAATAGGAGAGCCCCTCACAGATACAGGTCCCGTGCTGGGCGGAGGAGGCAGAGGATCAACTCCGGTGCTGTCTAGAATCAGCTGATTGGGCCAGCTTCAAATAGTCCGCAGGCACCTTGGACAAGTTCGCCACCACCCTCACAGTAAGTGTGTGCAGGACTGCATACCAAGAAACTCAATCCGGGTGTTCCCAAACAGGAAACCCTGGATGCATCTGGACATATAGAACCTGCTAAAAACCAGGTGTGAGGCCTTCAGATCAGGAGACCCATTCAAATATAAGGAATCCAAGTATAGCCTTTGCAGAGCCATTAAGACAGCCAAGGACCAATACCAATCCAAGCTAGAGACCCAGACAGACACCTGCCGACTATGGCAATGACTGAATGACATCACAGGTTTTAAAAAGAGAGAGTGCAAGATAGCAGACAATAACATATCCCACTCAGATCATCTCAACACCTTCTATGCTCGCTTTGAGCAGAATTCGGCGAAGAGGTAACACCTATTCCGACAAGTCCTGACAAACCTATCCCAACAGTCACTGCATCAGAGGTCAGATCAGTTTTCCTTCGTGTGAATCCAAGGAAAGCGATGGGACCAGACGGAGTACCAGGTCACACACTCAGAGCATGCACAGATCAACTGGTAGAGGTTTTCTCAGACATCTTCAACCTCTCCCTGCAGCAGGCCACTGTCCCTGCCAGTTTCAAGAAGGCCAACATCATCCCTGTGCCTAAGAAGACTCATGCAGCATGTATCAATGACAACTGCCCAGTGGCCCTAACTTCGATGGTCATGAAGTGCTTTGAAAGACTGGTCATGGCATTAATCAACTCCAGCCTCCGCACTACTTTTAACCCACTCCAATTTGCCTATCGGACCAACAGAGCCACGTCATATGCCATATCACTTGCCCTTCACTCCTCCTGAGAACATCTTGACACCAAGAACAGGTCTGTAAGAATCCTACTCATTGACTACCGTTCAGCCTTCAACACTATTATACCCTTGGGACTGATTATAAACTTAGTGATCTCAGACTAAGTCCCACTCTCTGCAACTGGATCTTCAGTTTCCTGACCCACAGGCTATAATCAGTGAAGATAGGGGACAATATTTCATCCTCACTAACACTCAACACTGGAGACCCCAGGAGGTGCGTACTCAGACCTCTACCATACCCATTGTGTACTCATGACTGCGTCGCCAAATACCAGATTAATGTAATTTATAAGCTCGCTGATGACGTCACCATAGTCGGTCAAGTCTCAGATGGAGATGAAACAGACAACAGATAGGAGGTGGAAGACCTGGAAAAATGGTGCACCGAGAACAACCTAGCTGCCAATGCTGGAAAAACCTAGGAACTCATTATTGACTTTCGGCAGGATGTTACTCATGCCTCCCTACACATCAATAGTACAGAGGTGGAACGAATGGACAGTGTTAAACTCTGGGACTGATCATCAACAAGAAGCTTTCTTGGACTCTTCATGTGGATGGACTGGTTACAAAGACCCAACTAAGTCTCTTCTTCCTCAGACAGCTGAGAAAATTTGGCATGACGGCAAATACCCTTGCCAACTTTTATAGGTGTGTTATTGAGAACATTCTGTCTAGATGTATCACTACCTGGTATGGCAACTGTGCCATTCAAGATTGGAGACGGTTACAGCGAGTGGTGAACTTGGCCCAGACAATCACAAAGGCCAACCTCCCATGTACAGAACCATCTACCAGGCCTGCTATCAAGAAAAGGCCGCCAGCATTCTCAAAGATCCATTCCACCCTGCCAATGCTTTTCTACAACCTCTACTATCAGGGAGAAGGCACAGAAGCCTGAACCAGCCGGTTTCGAAACAGTTTCTACCCTACTGTTGTTAGAATACTGAATGGACTCTCAAACTCTTAGCATTCGCCTATACCTGTGTTTTTGTTTTGCTGCTATTTATCTATTATTTACTATCTATGCTGTTTAACTATGTGACCTGCCTGTATTGCTCACAAGACAAAGCTTTTCACTGTGCCTCGGTATACGTGACAATAAATTCAATTCAATTCAAGTGAGGTGAAATATCTGTCAACTTCTTTCTCTAAATTTAGGCACTACATATAGATTTTAAAAAAATTAAAATACATCATTTTAACCAGAATCGTCCTCTGAGCTACTAATTCCTATTTCTTTCTGTATTCTTCGCTTTTCTCTGGCCAAATCATGTTATGAATTTACCACTCCCTTTCAATGTTTTAAAAACTTAACTTACCTTTTTTTAACTCTCACTTTCTAATTCAAACTTTATTTCCAGTTCGCTTTTCCATAATTTCTCTTGCCTTACTGTTATTCTTCCAATTTTCTTCCAATTAAGTAGTTCTCATTTCCAACTGAATCTTAGCTAATTCTGGAAGTTGCAACTTCATTTCAGGTTTCCTTCCTTTTATTTATGGATGATGGGTAATTGTTGTAAGGCTACAAAAAAAAAGATGCCCCTTTTACTCTCACCTTCAATTTACCTGTTAAATTTGAGTGTAGCTTTAGTCAAAGATTTTAAATATTCTACTGTAATGTTTTTCACTTCCATAAAAATCTTAGCAAAAGTCAAAGTTGTTCTAAAATTCCAATACACATATTTCACAACAGCTCTCTCTTCTCAATGTCTAGTGCCTTCCAATATATTAATTTATTTTGAAGCTTAAACTAACTTTTACGCCAGATGAGCCCTCGCTTTGTTATGATTCCAGCTGATGGTCAAACTGGGCAACTCTAATTTCAGAGTGAAGGTTGACTTGATTGCAGTTTAGTTATCCTAATGGGTTATCATTGGATATATTTACATAGGATTTCCAATGCTCTTTTAACAAAAGAAAATTTAAAATAAACCAACACACAAAGACAACTTAGAAAGATCTGAACATAAACAGCAAAAAGAAAAATACAATTATTTTCCCTTTACATACATTCAATTCCAGAAAAGCTACAATCTTAACTTTTTAATTGCTTAGTTAACTGACAAGGTTGCAAGGATTTATTTTGGTGATTTTCTTTACATTCACCATATGCCATTGTCATTATCAATATCTCTCCCCAATACCAGCTACTTTGCTGATTTTCTTAACAAATCTTTAAGAAAAGTCCTGTCTACTAAAACTGCTAAGACAGTTTTAAGATTTCTTTCCAGCTCTCAAGGCCTGGGTTGCCATCAACTAAATGATCCTTCCACTGATATAAAACAACTTTTCTCAACAGAAACCTGACTGGGACCCTGTTATATCTTTCTTTATGTCATATAACTTCAACTGTGTAAATGTTTCCCCAATTAATTCTGCCATTAGTTTATCTAGTCATTTATTTTATGTCACTTGCTGCCTTGGAAAAAATGTTCAAACACACTGTTCAAAAATGACATCTGACTTCATAATACAGTCACCTTCACAGAGCTAAAATCAAAAACCCATTTAATTTAACTGCAAGTCCAAATTGATCATATATTGTAAACCTTTCTCACTATATCAACAAATGTAGAAAGAAATTTGCAAGCAATTGAGGTGTAAATAACTCTTGTCCAGTTGAAAGATCAGGAAGTGATACCCTAACGTGCATTGAAAAAGTGCATATCTTTACAAGATTGGAGATAAAAGATATTTCCTGACCAGCAGTATTTAACCAGAATTATGAATGACCTATAGACCGGTGTGCCAGGCATCAGCTGTGGGTAAGTTATTGGACAGTTTTTAGAGAGACAGGATTGACATGCATTTGGAAAGAAAAGGACGGATTAGGGATAGTCAGCATGGCTTTGTACATGGGAAACTGTGTCTCACAAACTTGATTGAATTTTCTGAAGAGGTGACCAAGACGATAGATGAAGGCAGAGCAGTAGAAAATGCCTACGTGGACTTTAGCAAGGCCTTCGACAGTCCGCATTGTAGGCTGGTTAGTAAGATCAAATCACATGGGATCCAAGAAGAACTAGCCAATTTTATACAAAACTGGCTTGACAGGAGGAGACACTGGGTGGTGGCAAAGGGTTGTTGATCAGACTAGAGGCCTGTAACCAGTGGTCTGCCACAAGGATCCGTGCTTGGTCCCTGTTGTTTATCATTTCCATAAATAATTTAGAAGAGAACATAGGAGGCAGAGTCAGTAGGTTTATGGATGACACCAAAAGTGATGGTATAGTGGACAGTGAATAAGGTTACTCAAGAGTATATCAACATCTTGGTCAACTCGGCCAGTGGGTAGATAAATGTGAGGTGTTGCATTTGGTAAGACAAACCAGGCAGGACTTACACAGTTAATGGTAGGGCCCTGGGAAGTGTTGTAGAACAGAGTGTTCTCAGGGTGTAAGTATATAGCTCCTTCAAAGTCGTGTCACAGCTAGATGGGGTGGTAAAGGCAGCATTAAGCAATGCTTGGCTTCATCAGTCAGAGCATTGAGTATAGGAGTTGGGATGTCGTGTTTCAGCTGTACAAGACATTGGTCAGGTCACATTTGGAGTACTGCATATAATTCTGCTCACCTTGCTACAGGAAGGATGTTATTAAACTGGAACGGGTACAAAAAAAGATTTACAAGGATGTTACCAAGACTGGAGGGTTTGAGTTATAAAGAAAGCCTGGATAGGCTGGTACTCTATCCTTAGCATTTGGGCAGCTAAGAAGCGACCTTGAAGAGGTTTATAAAACCAGGAGGGGCATATATAAGGTTAATTGCCAAGGCCTTTTCCCCAAAGCAGGGTAGAAAGTACTGCACATGTTGGAAATCTGAAACAAAATAAGCAATTGCTGGAAAATCTCAGGTTTTGTAGCACCAGTGGAGAGAAATCAGAGCTAATGTTTTAAGTCCAGTGACCCTTCTTCAGAACTGAGGGTAGCCAGGAAAAAGATTTCTTTTTATACAGAAGGTTGGGTGGGTGGTGTGGAGAGAGTAAATGATAGGTGGAGATAGAGTCCAGAGAGAGAGAAAAACAAATGGACAGACAAAGGAGTGATTAAAGGTCAGTCTGGAAGGAATAAGTAGCTGCTAATGGGGGCTATCAGTGACTGACAATGGGTAGCGTGTGGTAGCAGCCCATGTGATGCCAAGACTTGGTGTGTGGACATGGAGTAAAACACATGTTTAAGGTGAGACGGGAAAGATTTAAAAGGAACCTGAGGGGCAACTTTCCCACACAGAAGGTGGTGCATAAATGGAATAAGCTGCCAGAGGAAGTGGTAGAGGCAAGTACAATTACAATATTTAGAAGACATTTGGCTAGATACATGGATAGGAGAGGTTTAGAAGGATATGAGCCAATTGTAGGCAAATGGGGCTAGTTCAATTTAAGAAACCTGATTATCATGGACAAGTTGGGCTGAGGAGCCGGTGTCCATGCTACATGACTCTATGACTTTATGTCTATGAGTTACATTGTTCCATATCAGGTGAATAAACAAAGGTTGTAATGATCTTCTTGCGCACAATTATCGTTAATCAAATAGCTAAGCTACAACAGGAAATATAGTTTTAGGGTGACAATGTTACAGCATCTTCTTTTGTAGATAAGTTTAGGCGAGAATGGACAAGAACCAAGATTAACCATCAGTGCATTTCAAAGTTTAAATCCAAAGTGCAGGGTACAGATGTGCTAAAAATTCCAGTAACTTGTACTGTTTTGAAACTGTGATTTCATTGCATATCGTCGCTTCTTTGCTGTCATTCAATATTTTACTTGTTTGTTGATTTATTTTTGATAACATCAAATATTTTCAGAGTGCCTACGCTTCTATACAGCATGGTCTGGTAAAATTATGCCTCCTCGATACTAAAAGATGCTTAAAAATAACAGTACTGTATTTGATTTGCATTGTTTTTAAACTAATCCTGATTGCTTGAGAGGTAAGTAGAGGCTAATCTAATTTGACAAATGCCTGTTTGTTAATTCTTTTTGCAACCACATTGTCAGACCGATGGCCGTCAATCATGGAATTCCCCTGACAGCCTTCCAATTGGCAACACAGCTGGCAATTCATAAATTATACTTAACAGAAATATTATACTTTGCACTAAGTTCTGTGCGAATTTAAAAAAAAATTCTACATAAGATGATACTTGTACTGTTGTTTGATATTTGTTTCCTCACCTTTTCGAAAAGAAGTAACAGTTTGAAACACAATGCATGAGTAATTTGAGATTTGACAGATGCTTAGCACAGCATGTTTGCTGACAGGTGTCTCTGAACCTGTGGTTTCTCCAAGCTAATAGTTTTCCCACAGTATTCCTGGGTCTGTTCAAAGCTAATTGATAAATTGCAATGATTAGTCTACAAGTCACTTATTATTGTATCTTATGACTAACAGACTTAAAGCAAACAAAATGAACTATTGTTTTCTTTTGCAATTCAATATCAATTATGCAATCATTTCACTCAATCTGCAAGAAACAAGACACTGAACTTTTTGCTCCATCATTACAAACAAGTGATATCAAATAGCCTACAACATGACTTAATCTCATATTTCTAACATAGAAATAATTTTAGCAAGTTTCTACATTGATAATATAAATTACTAATTTCTTTGGTAAATTTTCTGTTAGAATTATAGAAGTGATGGCTCTGTGGTTAGCACTGCTGAGTCACAGCACCAGAGACCTAGGTTCAATTTCAGCCTTGGATAACAGCCTGTGTGGAGTTTCTCCCCGTGTCTGCGTGGGTTTCCTCCAGATGCTCTGGTTTCCCCTCTCAGTCCAAAGATATGCAGGTTAGGTGGATTGGCCATGCTAAGTTGCCCACAATTTCCAAGGATGTATAAGGTCAAGTAGATTAGCCATGGGATAGGTTGGATGGGGCGTAGGTCTGGGTGGGATGCTCTTCAGAGAGTCAGTGTGGACTTGATGGGCTGAATGGCCTGTTTCCACACTATAGGGGTTCTATTCTATTCCATTCTAAATACAGCAATGATGGAGGCCATGCAGCTCAGCATGACTACATTAGCTGCCCGAAAGATTTATGTTGTTTCATCGCAAATCCCCATTTATTGTCCATACCACTAAGCCTCCATTCTCAAGTGCTAACATCCTTTTATAATTATGAATAAAATGAGTCCCACCACCTTTTCTGTTGGAGTATTCCAAAACCTGACAAATCCATGAGTTAGAAACGAGTCTCATTTTATCCTCTTGATTTTTTGCTGATGACTTTAGACTGTAACTGTTACTTACTGACCCAAATCCAATTATTTTCCTAATTACCCTATCAAAACCTTATCATCTTCAAAATTCTGTGAAGCCATCTCTTAGACTTCTCTGTTCCAAAGAGAACAATCCTAACAAGCAGGTAATTAAGGTGGTAATTGTAATATTGTGCTTCATTACTAGAGCGATGGATTTAAAAACTGGGGAAGTTATTAGATTTTTTTTAAAAATAGATTACTTACAGTGTGGAAACAGGCCCTTCGGCCCAACAAGTCCACACCGCCCCGCCGAAGCGCAACCCACCCATACCCCTACATTTACCCCTTACCTAACACTACGGGCAATTTAGCATGGCCAATTCACCTTACCTGCACATCTTTGGACTGTGGGAGGAAGCCAGAGTACCCGGAGGAAACCCACGCAGACACGGGGAGAATGTGCAAACTCCACACAGTCAGTCGCCTGAGGCGGCAATTGAACCCCGTCTCTGGCGCTGTGAGGCAGCAGCGCTAACCACTGTGCCCACTAATGTTGCAGCTGAATAAGGTGCTGTTGAGGCCACACTTAGAGTAGAGTATTGTGTCAAATTTTCATCTCCTTACTTGAGAAAGGATGTACTAGCACTGGAAAGAGTGCAGAACATGTTCACTAAGGTTGATTCCAGGGTTGGCTTATGAAGAGAGATTTCATAGACAAGGACAATACTCAATGGAATTTAGAAAAATGAGGGGTGATTTTATAGACATACATAAAATAATGAAGGAAATAGATAAAATAGAAGTAGGCAGGTTGTTTTCAATAGTGAGTGAAACTAGAACGAGGCGACCTCAAAATAATGGGGAGCAGATTTAGGACTAAGTGGAGGAGGAATGCCTTCACCCAGAGGAGGAACCCCTTCACCCATCTGTGGAATTCCCTGCCCAGTGAAGTAGTGGAGGGTACCTCCTTGAACATTTTTAAGACAAAGGTTTTTGAACAGTAAAGGAATTACGGGTTATGGTGAGCATAAGTGGAGCTGAGGCCACAAAAAGATCATGCAAGTTCAATGGGCCAGATGGCCTATTCCTGCTCCTATTTCTGATGTGCTTATGTTCAATCATCCCGGCAAACCTCCTCTATATCATTTCAAAGGCCCTCAATTATTCTGGAAGTGCACTTCCAGAATTATTGCCCAAAATACTCCAGCTGAACGCTAAGCAATAACAAATAATGCTCCAGCTTGGTCTGTTTGCTTTTGTATTTAACTTGTGTTCATAAACCCGCATAAATCCATATTCTTTTGTTAATCATCTTATGAACTAGTCCTGTCATGTTTCAGGATTTGTATCTATGTTTGTCTGCTCTGTACATTATTAAAAACTTACACTAGCATGTACTGTCTGAACAAAGGACAAAATGTTTGTGCTAATATGCTTTCTGTAATAGACATCAATTTTCTGTGTCAGACACACCTACCTTGGTATCTTTAAAGACAGATAGAACTATTTCCACTTTAGCCCAGTAATTGCCTTCTATTTCCCTTGTGGTGGGGATATAAAAAGTGAGGACTTGCTTCATAGACAATATGCTTTTCGCTTTTGGTTGCAAATGAAAACAAAATGAAATCATCCGTGTTTCCTTCTGGGAACAATACTTTGGCGTTAACTGGAAATCTTGTCACTCCTCGCTTACCTGTGATGATGCTGGCTGTATAAGTCTCAAGTGGATAAGCAGTCAGATAAGCTGGTCTGTGTATCATCTGGTAACATCAAACCAGCTGCAGGCCTGGGACTGCTATTCTCAGCTGCACGTCAAGACGATGAATTTGCAGGAGTCCAGGGAATGGAGAGAGAATTTTCTTGAAATATCAAGAGTTTGTAGTTATTTCTCACAATTCTCACATTTCAGGTGGTTTATCATCATCGCATAATTTCTATAGCATGGGAGGAGGCTATTTGACCAGTCAAGTCTGTGCTAGCTCTTCAAATAAGCAATATATATGAAGGACCATTTCCACAGCATCTCCACGTAACCCTGCACATTCTTCCTAAAAAGGAATCAATTTCTTATTGTATACCTAGATTGACCACATCGTCACCACAATCTCAAGTTGTGCATTCCAGATCCTTAACCATTTCTCCATTGTTTTATTTGCTAGTTATCTTAAATCTGTGCTCTTTCATTCTCGATCCTTCCATCAGTGGGGATAGCTCCTCCCCATCTGTTCTGTCCAGATGCTTCAGGAAGTTACTCATCCCCAAAAAGATGTTGGTGAACCTTTCTGACATGCTTTCTAACACATCCACATATTTCCTGAAATGTGATGCTCAGAATTGAGCACTCTAGTTGTGGCTGAACCAGCCTTGTACAATGACCAACTGCTTCCTTTGCCACCTACAGTCACAATTCTCTGACCCATGACTAACCTGGGATGGCATATTTAATGTTTGTACTTGCATCCTCTAGAATATGATGGTGCTGATTCCCAAAAGTGCTTTACTGTCAAGGCCCAGTGAAAATGTAGGTAAGAATCTGCTCTTGGGCGACAGTGACAGAAAAATGGATTTCACAATGGGATCTTTGACAAATACCATTCAACAGAGAATTGCAAGATAGTAACTGTGTTGGCTTTCTATGCAGTTGTGAAAGATGATACCAAAACAAGGAATAAACCAATGACAAGAAGTGATTCTCATGACAGACTTCAGGATGAGAAAGGTCGAAAGAAGGCATTACCAGAAAAGCAGCAATGAATTACAAAGGAGGTGAAGGAAAGTGCAATCCCAACTCTGTAAAATTGGATGCAGTGAAGGAGTCAATGCATCTCAGCTCCAAAACAGCGAGTGGATTTAAATTTCTAGCACATCTCAGCTCCAGGAATCCAGGAGCAGCAGTGCCCTTGAGGAGGAACGGGAAAGAAGGAACAGACTAAGCAGAGACAGTTTAGATAATGCACCCAGCCCCATCAATGTTGCACTAACTGAACAGACTTCCTGCAGATGACTGGGACAATTCTTTGGTGATAGAGGAGGAGTTCATGAATGTTAACTGTAGACTGAATATAAGGAAGTACTGGAATTGTCCTCAACAGACAGGTGACCTATATAGAGTTTATATTTGATCAAAAATTGCTTCAATTAACGTAAGCAAGTTGGAGTTCAGGACAGGATGTATTTCCACCTTAGGATATCTTCCCAACGTCAAATCTAATATGTCATTGCTGCTGAAGTGAGGAATATTTCTGTGTGCTGCTGCCTCCACCTATGTATCCAACTTTAACATGCAAAAACCATGAGAGAGAGAGAGAAAGAGAAAGAAAGAAAGAGAGAGAGAGAGTGTATGTGTGCGTGTGTGTGTCAAGTTACAACAGATTGAACTGTGATCTCTTGGGACTACAGAGATATGGGGAGCTGATGATTCCCTGCTCAACAGCAATCCATCCCAATGATTATCTCAAAACTGCAAACACATCTTCTGTTGACCCCTGTGAAGAATACACAAGAACAAGAGTTGAAAATCCACTTTGTGAGACTGAAAGATCTTGGTTCAAACCCCAGTGTTAGTGTGAAGGTCACAGTCAGGGACTATGCACTAATCACCTGTGCTGTAGGTAAAGGAAGACCATCTCTCACTCAGTGTTACAAACCAGACAAAAGGAAACAGGGCGACAAAATGATTCTCTCTCACTCTGAATGCTAATAGCTATCATGGCTGAAGAGAAGAAGGAGTAACACAGAATGTTAATCGATCTGGAAAATCTGTGGACTGTTAAGCTGGCTGTTCAACAGCCAGCCATGATTTCTAATTAGTTTCCTTCTGCAACCACTTTTACAGCATGTCCTGTACAGGAGAGGAAAATCATTGATAACAACTTCTGGATTTTCGTAATCATTGCACATGTATGAATAACAGAAGATGCTGTTCGCTCATATGGTGAACGCTAACAATTTAGTCACTATTCCAAGTAAGCTCTTACTCACATGATATTGGTACATAAACTAACCACTCACCTTTTATGATTTCATAAGATTCAAGTAAATCATGATCATGGAGCTAAGCACATGACTCTGACATCAGTAAGAGGGAAGACACCAGTATAGAATGAGGATATGATGACACTACACTACAGATCTACATTTAATAATCTACTATATACAGATATAAATAAGGAGGTAAAGAGCCTTAGTTATAGATAAAGATCAAGCAGCATCAAGAACAGTATGTGCACATACACCCACAGCTGAATTACTCCAGAATGTACCTCAATGTGCAGCTAACCGTACTGGTTTAAAGCACCAGGTTAAGCACAGCAACAGCTCAAAACAAACCTGCAGAGCCAGGATCTGAGTTTCTACCAGAACCTCAAGGGACTCAGTTGAAAAAGGAAGACTCCAAAAACGGGATAGAAACTCAGAAAACTTTGAAGATGCTGCCGAGTCAAAAGCAGAAAGAGTCCAGAAGCAAATCAAGACCTTGGAAGTCACCGAGAAAATAACAGTTGGAAAAAGACGCCAAAGACAGGAAAAGTCCTTGGAGGACTTCAATGTCTTGGCTACAAGTTGGCAATACAGGAGAAACACAAGATTAGAATACTTGGACAGTGAAAGGGAAAAGCCATTTACTTACACAGGTCAGTTAGGCTGACTAGCCCATAGGTTCAGCAGTTCAGGTATAGGCCTTGCTATTATTTCAACCACTTGATAATGCAGAAGGTCCACATGCAGGCCAGAAGTGGGATCGCTGGAAAAGACAGTTTGTATATTATAGAATGGTTTCAGACTTATAAGTGAGCATATTTCTATATGATGTAAGTCTAACAGCTGATAATGTCCTGGAGAAAAAAAAAAGAGTACTACAGCATATGATGTAAAGCACTCAATACATACTTTAGCCCTGGAAGAAATGCAGTGATAAAATGGGTGAGATCTTAACCAGCGATCTGAATGTTTAGGAAAAACAACAGAAGCCTTTGTAACTAACATATATTGGTTAGCAGGACATTATACACACAGAACTTGGAATGATGGATTAATTAGAGACTTTGCCATAGTCAGAGACAGATGAGAAGTTGTCAAGCAACCTTTAATTCAAACAGGATGTGACATTGGAACAAGCATTCTGATTTAAGAAACCGGAAGAGAGCAAGGCTCAAAATCAATCAGTACTGTGAGGAAACATTAGAAATTCTTTAGACACTGTCACTGTGGGCGGCATGGTGGCACAGTGGTTAGCACTGCTGCCTCACAGCGCCAGAGACCCGGGTTCAATTCCCGCCTCAGGCGACTGACTGTGTGGAGTTTGCACGTTCTCCCCGTGTCTGCGTGGGTTTCCTCCGGGTGCTCCGGTTTCCTCCCACAGTCCAAAGATGTGCAGGTCAGGTGAATTGGCCATGCTAAATTGCCCGTAGTGTTAGGTAAGGGGTAAATGTAGGGGTATGGGTGGGTTGCGCTTCGGCGGGGCGGTGTGGACTTGTTGGGCCGAAGGGCCTGTTTCCACACTGTAAGTAATCTAATCTAATCTAATCTTATTATCTCTCTCCAAAAAACCCACACAATGCCAAAAGTGTGGGAATCAATGTGATTGACCGTATTAGGTTGCACAAATTGTGACTTTAAACAGGATCACAAGGACAGCAAGCATCCAGCTGGGAGAGCAGAATGTTATGAGTAGGGCCACTTGCGCCACTTTATCGTCATTTCCCAGAACTTTCATCATCTTAAAAACACAGAAAGGGCCTGAAAAAAGAAATCTTTCAGCGAAATTGAAATCATGGAATGAGGAAAAAGTTCAAGTGGTTAATAATACAGAACAAAAACAAATACAACATTCATATTAACAGAGAAAATGGGAGTAGGAATAGACTACTCAACTCACCATATATTTCAGTTCTATTCAATGCTTGCGTAAAGATTTGTATCGCGGGTGCCAGTTGCAGTAGATGGGTACGTTCGCCGAGCTGGGAAGTTGGTTTACAGATGTTTTGTCCCATTTCTAGGTGACATCCTCAGTGCTACGGAGCACCCTGTGAAGCGCTGCTGTCTTGTGTCAGTTGGAATTTACATAATTTAGCTTTGTTCCTGCTGCTTCCGGTTGTTCTTTGCAGTAGGTCTAGGTCAATGTGTTCATTGATGGAGTCTGTGGAAGAGTGCCACATTTCTAGAAATTCTCTGGCTGTCCTCGTTAGCTTGTCCTATTATTATTGTGTTGTCCCAGTTGAATTTGTAGTCTTTGTTGTCTGTGTGTATGGCTACTAGGGACAGCTGGTTATAGCATTTAGTGGCTACTTGATGTTAAAAAGGACTACAACACACTGTAGCACTCCTGACCTACGAAGAGAGAGGAAGAACAACACCGATACAAAGTCTTTGACAAGAATGGATTTCTCCGCAACTTCAGCCACAAATGCCTGTCAGAAAAACAACCTAACACTAACCGCTCTACATGCAGGACAAACGTGGTGTCCAAGATTCTATGCAGGGACTGCATGAAACACTATATTGGACAAACAGGCAGTCAACTGGCAATCTATTTTCATGAACATCAACTAGCCATTAAATGCCACGACCAGCTGTATCTCGTAGCCATACACACAGATGACAAGGAATACAAATTTGACTGGGGCAACACAACAACAATAGGACAAGCTAAAGAGAGGACAACCATAGAAGCATGGTACTCATCTACGGACTCGATCAATAAACACATTGACCTAGACCCAATATGTCGACCGTTGTAATGAACATCTGAAACCGGCAACCGGAAACAGCAGGAACAAAACCAAAGATTCCAACTGATAGCAGCGGTACACAGGAGACTCCACAGCACTGAGGACCGCACCTAGAAAGGGGATAAAACATCTGCAAACCAACTTCCCAGCTCGGTGAACATACCCAAATTACTATTTCATTTCTATGTCTCCCACCCAGGGAGATTAAAGGATCACGGATCATGAACTTGAAATCAAAAGGCTTTGAAACAGAATTCAATCTCAATACAGGAGCTGCTTTTTCATTACAGACAGACAGATTACCATGATTGAAGTTTGTGAGATTCAGACTAGCTGACATAAACCTCAAATTCTAGGATGCTGAGATCTTCAGTTGCAAGGGCAAATTACCATGAAGTTTAGTCACACATGGCGAAACACTACATAAATGCAGAAATCTGAATACCTCATTGTTGAGCAGAAATGCATGTATTTAACCCGGTCTCTTAGATACAAGAACAACATCGGTTTACAACTTTAGAGAAAGCACCCCTTAACTTGATAGTACAGTGCCTCCAGGTCTGGAATGTGACATGTTGCACCTCACTTCAGTCATGACGTAAAGGGGCATCATGAACACCACTTGCTTTTCTTAGACCATCTTTGAAACCTCTCACCTTAAAAGGACTTGGCAAGGTAAAATTATTGCTCCTTCCAGCATATCTAATCTTAAAAACCTGTGGCCACCGAAATCTACATATGGTCATTATTTTAATAAGTAATTTATTTTCCCTTTCACATTTGTCAATATCTTAGCAGCAATATTTCTAGTTTAATTGCTCTCTTAATGCAAGCTCATAGCAGTTTTGACTGGGTTGGATACTACTCCCAACTAAAACTGCTGTTGCTCATGACTGTGAATAGAATTAAGATGCTTTGTAGAGAAGTAGTTGCATTTTTATGGTGCCTTTTACAATCTTAATCTAGCATACTTACAACTTATTATGTACTTTCAAAGTGTAGTTGCCATAGTAATCTTAGAAAACTAACAACCGATTTGCAAACAGTGAGATGTCACAAACAACAATGTAATAATGTTCAGATGACCTATTTTACTGATGATGCTTGAAGGATATGTATTGATCAGGATATCAAGAGGAGCTCCACTGCTTTTCTGCTACTATTACCCTGCAACCTTAGAAGTTCACTGGAGGGTCATCAAGCCTCAGTTTAATGGTTCATCTAAAAAACTGCATATCTAACACGACGGTACTTCCTGGATACTACACCAAAGAACCAACCAATCTACCATCCAGAACAATACTGGAATCTATGACCTTTTAACATAGAAAGGAGAAGTCTACCAACTGAGTAACAGTTTGACATGTTCAAAACCTTTGCCCACACATCCACCTGATCTGTTGCAGGTTATTAGATATTTTGTTGTAAAGTTCACATCTCTTCGAGAATTCCCTAATTGTCTTCTGCAACTTCACCAGAACCCATGGAAAATAAACACAAGTACCATGTTTGTGAAGTAGTTGTTTTGTTTGTGAACATAAGTTTGTGAACCAGCGTTTGGAGTAAGAACTTCAGACAGCTTCTTTCATTGACTAAAGGATTAAACTAAAATGCTTCAAGATTTACAATAACAGTGTAAAACTCATTATGTGCATACAATCACTTAGCCTTCCTGTTGGTGCATGTTGTTTTTATTGTAACAACAGGCACTCCTTTAAAGGACCCCAATCTCTGTAACCTCCTCTAAACCTACAACCATCTGAGATTTATGTTCTTGCAACTTTAGCCTCTTGCTTCTCCAATTTATATTGCTCCCCCATTGGCATTCAACTGGATGGCTATAAATGTGCTCCTTAAACCTCTTCACCTCCCTTTCTCTTACTCCTGCACTCTACCTCTCTTTTCAGTCATTCCGTAACACTTCTTTTAATCAAGTACTTGTAAAGCCAGATCACTGATGCCTGCCCTGAACTACCAGCCAAAAAAGCAAGTGATGGCACACTGCTCTAATAGTAGAGATAGTCCACTTAAACATCAACTGAAAATCTTCAAGTTCGTCAACTTGCTGCTCCTCATGGAAACCAATGCTTTCCTTATTCAAATGCACATATCTACACACCAAGGAGATGTCACTGGATAGCAAAGACCTTGAGATGATGTTGAGACCACAGATGAAACCAAACTGTTGTTCCAGCTGAATTTACTTAACTCAGAAACAAGCTAAGAGATGGAGTTTTCTAGCCTGCATGGTTCATAGCTGTATGAACATTTAGACAGATCTAAGAAAAAATTCTAAAAGAAAATTTAGTTTTACCTTGTGTGTATACACATAAGATGGGAATTGAAATCAAGGTTTCAATCAACACCAAGATCAAATTTTCATGGCTGCAATGGCTCCAAGTTAGTTAATTACAATCAATGGATCCAGTCTTCTTTGAAGATTTTAAGTTTAAGTCACATGAAAGGCAGGTGGCATTATGCACCCCTCTCACTTTATAACTGAGCAACTAGAAAACATTATGAATTATAGTGATCAATATTGCATATTAATTTTTCTTTACAGAGCCAACACATCTGTAATAATCTCCACTCAAGTTATCACGTAGAGCCGATAAAGACCTTTGGAACATATGTGAAGCCAACTGTGAGTGTGGTTGGCATCAGTAAGAGCCGGGCTACTGCACTCTGGAGCCAATTGTGGCACCTGTTTGGCATCAGGAACACTCTCGTTTACCCAACGCAGCATGTTGCGCGTAATTAATCCTTTAATTTCTACAATAAACGTTGGGATAAGCTATCAGCGAGTCCGAAGTACACAGCACAGCTGTGGGATCAGTAAGGAAGGAAGGAAGGTATGTTGCCATTGCAAGCAAAATAAAAAATTAAGTAAAGCAAATCCTCAGCTTCATGAGGTGCATTGTTTAGTAAGATGTTGGTTAGTAATAAATACAAGAGATTTTTAAAAATTGTGCATGTAATCACCCCTGCTCTTGAGGCAAGAAGTTTATTTCGGGCTTGCAGCTACTGCAGGAATCTGAGGAAGATACTATCACAAAATTGTTAAATCAGTCATGTAAAAATGATAGATAGTAATACTACAAATAAAGAAGCTTTGGTACATTAAAAATAGTGCTAATTAATGCATTAATAAATTAATTAATGCTGCTCATTCTTTACTTGCTTTCTAAAATTACTTAGTCCTGGGGAATTTATTTTTAAAATTGAAAATCTTAACTATCTCCACAGAATGGAATAAGCTACAGAAATATAGGTGTAAATAAACTGGGCAAAAATGTTTGTAAATCTGAAATATAAAATGCTGGCAATGAATAACAGATCCAGTAACGTCCAACTGATTTTGCCTCATTTATTATTTAATATACCTTACAAAAATATCTTCCAACATCAAAACAGACCATATTCTTTATTGAGATGTTTAAGCAGAATAACTAAGAAAGAATGAAAGTCTTACATCTGTATACCACCAATCATGACCACAGAACATTGCAAAGCTTTTCTTAATGGATAATTTAAACACTTGTGAAGGTAGCCCATGTTGCAAAATATTTTTGATGTGATTTTCATTAGAAACAGTGAGGAATAATGAAAGTTAGAACAAACAAAGCATCAATAAATCTTCCCAAATTTGTTGGAAAATTTGCTGAGTTCTATTTTTCTCAGATAAATCTGATAAATATGTAAGATTGCTGTAAGCAGTTCAGTATCTGATAGACCGAGGTAAATTAAGAAAAGGTTCATCTGCATTATACATGCCTCCAATTCCTTATTCACTCATATCACAAATAAGTACCAGTACTAAAAGCAGGAGCTACAGATACATGAAGAGGGAAATGTTAATTTCTCACTTCTCTCCATAGATAATATGCATTAATTGCTAAATGTGTCCAGGATTTTCTAATTCTAGTGTAGATCCATGCAATACAGATCAAAAGCCATTTACCATGAATCATAAAGGTGCAAATTCATGATGATGACTTGAATGTGCCTATAAACTAAGAATTTAGGACTAATTCAGGTGGTAGCTTTGGGTCAGTATGTAGCATTCTCGCCTGAGACCAATGCTTGTGCACAAAGATACAATGAATCGATGAAGTGTGGCACTGGATAAAGTACAGCATGTAAGGCAGCATTCAAGGAGCAGGCGAGTCAACATTTCGTGAAGAACCCTTCGGCCCTTTACTGACTCTGACTCTCCAGCATCTGCAGTCCTCACTATCTCCACAAAGATACAATGAAGTAGTAACAGGACTTAATTTGCGTCTCCTATGCTTCTGACCTTAAAGTCATCAACAGATTGAGAGATTTTGAACAGCACTATGCAAATGCAATTCAATCGTAAGGTGAGAAAACTAAGTTTAAGAGTTGTTACCAATATGTTTTTAATTGGACACAGAGAATAAAAAGCAATACCGAGCAATTACAAAGTCACATATCTGAGTGGCAAGCATTTCATTTAGTAAAAATTCTAAGTTCTGCATGAAACCCAGCTACACTCTCCTATTTATGCAATGTAAATTCCAGTTTTCATTTGCAAGCTTGCAGACAAAGCTGATTTAATACTACTGCATAATATCTGCTTATGTCTAAAATGGCTGGTTTTAAAGAACAATGGAAAAGGCAGAGAATACATCAAAAGCTATAACAAATTAGTAAATTCTTAACTACATTTTAAATCATGTATGAAAAATAAAATGCAATATCAAAAATTTGTATAAACCCAAGTACATTCAAGTAATTCAAACATAATAAAATTCAAGTTCTAATATTTTGCCACCTTGCTACTATTTCAGAGAGGTGAATAGAGCTATAAAGTTGCAGCATTTAACTGGGGTTTGTTAAATGTTTGTGAAGAGTCAAATTTTAATTTGCATATCAAAAGACCCACTCTCTCACCAATATTATTTTAAATGCATAACCTGAGTATTTGTAGGCAGACTGGCTAACTCATCTAACACATTCGTCCATTACGGCATTACATAGCCATAGTTGGACTTAGAGCAAAATTCCTTTTTTGTCAAATCTGACACAGACAGAAATAAACAGATGTTCACTTGGCTAGAGACATAAATTCAATATCCAATAAGATCAAATAGGTAACATTTGTACTTTCTTCAAAAAATTTACTAAGGGCCATTTACTGACAACATGGACATGTTTTCAATTGCATCTTGGTACAAATCCACTCCCTCATCTCACCACATCACCTCCCTCAAACCAAGTTAGGTAAATATATGTAATTGTTGCAAGCTATTTTCAAGATCTATTTTCAATATCTCATAGGCTGGTTAATTAATATAGGTCATTCTGTTATAGTACACTTTCCATTAACTTGAATTTGCTTAAAGCGAATGACGAATGTGGGATGCGATTACAGTGCTAAGACTTTAAGCGTTATTTCTAAAGCGTGATTCTTCTATAAGAACACAACCATTGTGTTATAAAAGAATTAACTATATAGACTTTCTCAATGACACTCAACTTGATCATATGTGTAAAAATAGTAGCAATGGCCTGAGAAAAGAAGATGGTGAGCTACAGAAAAAAATAGTCACTGTGTTGCTTTGGACAGGATGGTAAATCACACACACAATGTTGGCACATTCATTATTCTGCATACCCGATCGGAGATATTTCCATTTTCTGTTGCACCAGATATCATATCTTAAAATAACCTAATAATACATACTTTTTTATGTCTAACTACCCCAGGATGATTGTACAACTATCATTTTGATACTTTTGAATTCTTAAGTGTCCTTTGATTGCCTCTAGAAATGCAGAAAGTTAAAACGAACTAATTTTTGTGCTAATTTGCAATCACATTGCCATTTGAGTCAATATAACTAGAACAAAAGTGATGCCAAAATCAGGGGTGGCAGGAACAGTATTAATTGAGAGGGTAAACTACTTAACATGGCTATAATAACATGTGTTTTCTTTAATTATTACCTAGAGGTGAAAAATATTGATCAAAAGATAAGCATAAGGATGAGGATACAATACATGCATAACAGTTCCTGGGGGGGAGGGGGAATAGTTGGAAGGGATGAGACACCAGAGTTAAATTTGATAATATAACCATTAAAATCTTGCAATCAAATCATAAATCATGATTGATTTGGAATTAAAGCTGAATCATTAACTCAGTATTTCTTTACAAAACTGTTGCACTGGTAATGGCAGCTAAAGCAAAATGACTAATTGTTGGTGACCAGTTTAGCTTCACACTGAAGTTTTTAAAAAAAGCAATGTTGGTCAGTGCCTATCATAAACCTCTATTTTGTTTTTGCATTGAAGTTATCCATGTGATCCTATCATCAGAAATCAATAATTACTGGAGGACAAAAAGCACCTCAATGTTTAATTTGCGTGTATGCATAATACCCCAACGATCAGCAGACAGACAAGAAATGAACAAATTTGGTTACCAGCACAAAGCAGACAAAGAATGATTGAATCATGTAATCTAGCAACATTAAAGGAGATCATTCTGCTCTTTGTGCTTATGCAAGCTTTCCAAATTATCCTCACAAGCTAAGGTATTCTATATGGTCCAGTCTTTAATCATCTTCAAGCACATACGTTTTGCCCATGCATTCAATAGACAAAGATTGATGAGATCAATGTTGTACATTTGCACTTCCAGAAGCTGAAAATGAGATAACGCCAGATTCCACTGCTAAAATCTCACGTCTAAGCCTATTGTAGACAGAAAACGTGCAATTAATGCTCATTGGGACATAATTGGAAATACTGCATATTAGCCATGCTGGTAGCTGATAAAGGTTGTGGCAATTGTGTTAGTCGCTCCCCCAAAGCACCTTATGGTATCTCTTCCAAATAGTCACAGCATTGAACAAGCAATGAAAAACGTAAAGTAAAAAATTAATAAAATGCAAACGAAGAAAAAGTTACAGCCATTAACTAAATGATTGGTCGGTTTGTTTATGGTTAGTTCAGCTAATGGGTGGACCTTGGCATGATTATCAGAAGATTTCCAGATCGACAGGATTTCAAATAATGTTTCCACATATATAGATTCCAAAAATTAACCTGAACCTTTCCAGAATGAGAAAACAAATCTCTCGGAAAATGACAGCACTTTAAACTTGGTTGCACTTCCTTATGAGTACTATGCTAAATGTTGGCCTGGAATACAGCATCAGCAAGTTAAGGTGAAATTTATTGAAAATAAAAGTGCAAAAAACGCTACTAAGTGAGGGATGCTAATACAAAGTATAAAAACAAGTGCCTTGACAGGATTCGTTAATGCTTAATACATTTGAAAACCACAGAGGCAGAAAGTAATTTAGCTTCTCAGATGCCACAATAAATGGAATCTAAAACATTCTGACAGTTCTTTCAGAGAAAAAAAGAAATTATCTTAAAAACACAGCACAGCTACTTTTAGGGATTGACTTCATACTTTATTGTGAATCTACTTCCAACGCAAGATGAGGACACAGTGGACAAAAAGTTAGAAACATGGAAATGCAAAATGCATATCCAGGCCATGAAAATTATTCAATCTACAAACCCTGTACAGAGAGTCTATTCTCTTCATGTTTTGGTAGGATTGGCCCAAAACTCCGACTCCAAAGGAATGCTCTGCTAAATTTCACTGACTTCAAGAGACTGAAAGAATTAAGTGTTCAGAACATCTGATCTTTTATATTGTGTTTGGGACTGGTGGTCATACTTCTACTAATAATTTGAACTATGTCTTTATATGTCAGCCATTCAGAATTCATGGGAATGGCAATAAACTAATGATTGTTACCTTGCTTAAAGATGTAAATGCTTGTTCAAAAATGCAAGGTGTTCTTATGCCCCAGGGTATTAAGAACTTCAGTCAACACTGGATACAAGCAGACTATTAAAATGTTTAGATTAGGGTGGTGCTGGAAAAGCATAGCAGGTCAGGCAGCATCCGAGGAGCAGGAAAAACTTAAAATCATAGGGTCTTTGGCACTTGAGCTTCAGACAGTCCCAAGTCTGAAGTGAATGCTTAATTAAGTATGATCATTCACAGTGAACTGGGGAATTCATAAATTCCTATGTTTAAGAATAGATCAACATAAAAGAACTGGAAAATTCTCAGACTGTTTTTCCATTTTACCCTGAATAAGAAAGGAATATTTGAAATTCAATTTGGGCAAGATAGATGTGACACATTGTATCAGCATTACATTCTCCAAAAATGGATTCAGGTATCCAAATGAATGAACTGCAATATGTCAAACAACAGGATGATTGGACTCAATGTACCCATCATGTTTTCTGTGCGGTATAACTCAATGAGAATAACGACTGCCGGGGGAGTGTAATACTGTCTGGAGTGTGTGTATGAGAGAGAGTGTGTGTGTGTGTGTGTGTGTGTGTGTTGGGGGGGGGGGGGGGTACTGCTGGAGGATATTGGGACCTGAGGGAAGGACAGATGGATCAGCACTGGTGGAATGGGGGTGGGGGATAAGAGATTGGGAGAATCCAGGAGGGTAGAGACAGCTAAAAGCATGTGAAAGGGAGACAGAAGGGGGAAGGGCCTCCCAACTCTGGGCTGTCCTTGTCACCACCCCCTTCCCCAAACTTCTGGGCCTCTTCCTTTCTCACGCCAGGAATTACCCCCTGGCATAACCTACCCCTCCCCACCCTGTCTCCCCATTGAAGCTCAGTTTCAAAATCACACACTTCCCTGCGCATGCACAGTAACGCACAAAGTCTACGAGTTAATGTCAATGCTTGGAACAGTGTGTTCCTGAATGAGCATGCGTCTGTAATTGCCTGCAGCTGCTGGTGTCAGAAAACACTGCCTTTGGAAAACAGACTCTGAACGTATGTAAGCCATATGATAAAGGAACCATTTTGCTGTTTGCTTTTAAAATCAACAAGAAGCTGCTTGCAGAGGGAGTTCTACTTGAAAGCATCAAACTAGCAGAAAGTTAGTTATCTAAGCATGAAGTCATTGATAATAAATATAAATGCAGTGGCTTGGGGGATCCTAACCAGCAGAAGGACTTCCCACATCCTGTTTCAACTTCAAGTTCACCAGAGAATGAACCAACTGGAAATTTAACGAGAGGAAACATCACAGATTACTGCATTTCTGTGCTTTACCAGACCTTTATTTGAATATTAAGCATCATTATCATCTAAGAAGTTGCAAGCCTTACACAAGAGAGACTGAGGTAATAATAAGGTGTAACAGATTTTACCTTCATCTGTATTTAAATTTGCATGCAAAAGATGAGGAAATGAAGCATTGTATTTTTAGGATGAATGAGTAGGAATAAATAACTTTCATTTTAAAACTCACTAAAAGTTTGCTGCTGGACTTATTATATTGAATATCTGACAAACTAACCTTATAATAGAAACTCAGCACAATCATTTCATTTTTGACTTCCAAAAAAAAAACTGATTCCTATAAAAGTTCCTGTCATGTATTCACAGTACCGAAAATTATTTTTGCCCACTGATTTTGAGAGATGATTTGCAGCTAGCCATCACATTACAATTCTATTTTGCCTTTTTATTCATTTTTGAATATTTGCCAGTCCTCTGATATAAAATACTGATTGAGGACTTTCCCCTTTGAAATGATTTTGTTACTAGCTATTCAAAGGCAGGTGCATTGTATAAACTAGACCTATTTAGCTGATGGTCTCTCATCAGTGCTGCATTTTGTGAGATGATAATGCAGGGATGGAGAGAGAACAGCATTGATTATCATTTCGGATTCCCATTTCTGATGCAGAGCAGTTAGATTTAAAGTCATCTCTGGGCTTTATTTGCTACATTGCAATCTGCAACAAAGAATATGGATAGAAATATCATCTTAAATTATAAATGAAATGAATTTGATGATTTCAATGGATTCATTTTACATTAGTCCAGAAACATTTAGAGTTTGAAGATCATATTGAAGGCTGGAACATCCTGTATTTGTTCTCTCTCTGTTTCCAAATGGGATCTAAACCCATAGGCTCAGGTGTCCTGACTTAACTTAATTCTAATAGCCTTGCTGGTGATTATCACTCTTCAAGGTTCATCATGCCTAATCCTGATTCTGCCCATCTAACTCAACATTCAGTTACCGCAGTTGGCTGGGTGCCTGGTTTGTGATGCAGAACGAAACCAACAGTATGGGTTCAATTCCCACACTGACTGAGGTTACCACGAAGATCCAGACTTCTCAACCTTGCCCCTCAGTTGGAATGTACCTCCAGTGGTCTTTCTCTACTGAAAGATCTGCCTTATGATCCTCTGGGACTGTGGCAATTTTACCTTTTGGGGGTCATATAGTTATACAGCACGGAAACAGACCCTTCGGTCCAAATCATCCGCATTGATCAGATATCCTAAACTGATCTGGCCCCATTTGCCAGCATTTGACCCATATCTCTCTCAACCTTTCCTATTCATATATCCATCCAATGCCTTTTAAATGTTGTAATTGTCCCTGCCTTCACCACCTCATTTCATCACCCTCTGTGAAAAGTTTGTCCCTTTTAGCCCTTTTAAATCTTTCTCCTCTCACCTTAAACCTATGCCCTTTAAGTTTTGACTCCCCTACCCCAGGGAAAAGATCTTGGCTATTTACCCTAACCGTGCCCCTCATGATTATATAAACTTCTATAAGGTCACCCCTCAGCCTCCGATGCTCCAGAGAAAACAGCCCCAGCCTATTCAGCCTCTCCCTAAAGCTCAAACACTCTAATCCCAGTAGCATCCTTGTAAAATCTTTTTCAGTCCTCTCAAGTTTAAAAATATCTTTCCTGCTGCAGCGAGATCAGGATTGAATGCAGAATTCTAAAAGTGGCCTCACTAATGTTGTGTATAACTGCAACATGACATCCTAACTCCTATACTCAATGCACTGACCAATGAAGGCAAGCATGCCAAACATAATCCATACCATCCTGTCGAACTGTGACTCCAATTTCAAGGAACTATGCACCTGCACCCCAAGATTTCTTTGTTTTGGCAATATTCCCCAGGGACCTACCATTAACTGTTTAAGTCCTGCTCTGGTTTGCCTTACCAAAATGCAACACGTCACATTTATTTAAATTTAATTCCATCTATCATTTCTAAGCCCATTGGCCCATGTGATCAAAGTCCTGTTGCACTCTGAGATAACCTTATTCACTGTCCACTACACCACCGATTTTGATGTCATCTACAAACTTACTAACCATACCTTCTACATTCACATCCAAATCATTGATATGAATGAAGAAAAGTAGTGAACCCAACACCTGTCATAGAGATATACAGCATAGAAACAGACCCTTTGGTCCAATTCGTCCATGCCAACCAGATATCCTAACCTAATCTAGTCCCATTTGCCAGCACTTGGCCCATATCCACCTAAACTCTTCCTATTCATACATGCATTCAGATGGCTCTTAAAATGTTGTAATTATACCAGCCTCCACTACCTTCTCTGGTAGCTCATTCCATACACGTACCTCCCTCTGAAAAAGTTGCCCTTTAGGTCCCTTTCAAATAGTTCCCCTCTCACTAAATCTATGCCTTCTAGTTCTGGACTTCCCCACCTAAGGAAAGGACTTTATCTATTTACCCTCTACATGCCTCCTCATGATTTTATAAACCTCAGCCTCCAATGCTCCAGGGAAAATAGCCCCTATTCAGCTTCTCCCTGTAGCTCAAACTCTGGCAACATCCTTGCAAATCTTTTCTGAACCTTTTCAAGCTCCACAACATCCTTCCAATATTAGGGAGTCCAGAAACGCAGACAATATTCCAAAAGTGGTCTAACCAATGTCCTGTACAGCCACATCATGACCTCCCAACTCTGATATACAATGCTCTGACCAATAAAGGAAAGCATACTAAATGCCTTCTTCACTATCCTATCTACTTGCAACTTCCTTGCAGCACACCGTTGGTCACAGGCCTCCACAGTGAAGGAGCAGCCCCATGACTGGCAGGACTCTGGTGACTTTACATTTACTATTTTCATCAGTCTTGACCCTAACTTGGTGGACAAAAACCTCATGGTCTTGGTCTATGACCAACTCTATAAAAGTGGTAATAAACTGAATAGACTTGGGCTCTTGCACTCAAGGAGCAAAGACCTTAGTGGAGGTCTTCAAGATAATGAAAGGGAGGTGTGGAGAACATGTTCCCATTTGAAGTGAGGCCTATGTTACACAAACAAACATAAGACAGTCACAGCTAATCTCATACGACATTCATTGGCTATTTCTTTACCCAGAGACAGGGTAGAATGTGGAATACACTATTGGAAGACTTAGAGCAAATAGTGTAAAAGCATTTGAGGACAAACTAGATATGCACATGAACAAGTAAGGAATGAAAAAACTTGTTGGATTTTAGAAGGTGAGTGATCTGAATAGGTTGAATGTCGACCATTAGCATGGGCATAGATCTGATTGCTCATCGGAAAGAACTGGCGCAATAATTTGAATGAAACTAATCCAGTTTGAAAATAATTGCCTAATTTGCTTCCTTTCAATTGAAGGGTTGGTTTTCAAGTATACACAATGGTCTGAAATTTGCTAACAGCCAATGTGTGCATGTTTAGAACAGAACTAGAGAGTGAATGCCCCTAGTGAGCAAAACATGATTGTTCACTCTAACAGAATTAAGTGAGAGAACACTCATTAGATTTTTTTACGCAAACTGCAAGTGATAATAGCACAGTTCATATATCATGTAATTAGAACCGCATTGTTCTTGGTATCAATTAATTACAGTGGCTTATTTGAATGTGCTTATTTATTTATCAGGCAGTTGCCATTTAAGATTGCACTTCGATTCAACTGATTGGCACTAGGGTTTCATGTGGATTCCTGCAAACAGGAAACCACTCAAGTTCTTCAGTGCCGAGCCAATGCTGGAGGGGGAATTGTATCTTGAAATTTTAACATTATCAGATCAGATTGAAACTAGTATGTATTCAGAAGAGAATAGATCAGCTGGTAAGCAGAGACAATGGGTTATGAGCTTGTCCTGTCTCTGTGAAATCAAATCCTTACAACTGCCTATAACACTGATGATAAGACTTCTTCCCAGGAGCTGTACCCCCTGGGTTAAACTGACGTTAGGAAAGATTAGGAGATTTTCACAGAGCACTGTATTTAAGAGATTTTCTTTTTTAACAGTTTTCAAAAAGGTGGAAGTATCTTAAATTCTCAAAAGTTCAATTATCAACAGTCAGGAGGAAAATGGGCATTGTCATGGAGAGCTAAAGAAAACTGCGTTGAGTTTCAAGCCATTGTCCCTTTTTGGAATTGGCAAAGGATGAGCTGTTGTACAGGAATATCATCACAAGGTTTTGCTGCATTTAGATATTTGAAAGCAGTCTATTTCTTTTCAAAATAAAGCAGCTTCATTTCTGAAAAGCCAAAATGCTAAAGGAAACTCATACATAAAGAGGATGAAATACATCTGGAAGCTCCCTGATAAAATACAGCAGGTAGTGGTGGAACTGGACATTACAAACAATTGAAATGACATTTTCCTTCACCGGGATGTTATTCCAAATCTAATTGGAGGTGAAGAAAGCTTTGTGTTCCTGTTGGTTAAAAGGCTCTTGCAAATGAAAGAAATTTGGGAGTCTCAATCTGCTTACTGGTGAACATAAGTACCCAGGAGAGAGATACTTAATGTTGCACTGACTTCCCAGTTTCTATCATGAGACTATATGAATGAGGTTAAATCTCAGTGGAATAATATACACATATACGCATAGCGTTGTTCATATGAAAATAGGCTTGCTGGTTCAGGCAATAGTGATAATCTGAGACAAACTGTATTTATATTTCACTTTTAACATAACACAACATCCCAAGGCACTTTACAGAAGCATTATAAACAACGTATGGCCCCAAGCCCAAAGGAGATGTTAGATGAGGTGACTGAAAGCTTGGTCATAGAGGCTACTTTTAAGAAATGTCTAGCAGAGTGGGAGAGTATGGGAGGGAGGAATTCATGAGCCTGGGGCATAGACAATTGAAAGAAGGGATACTTTTGGTGGAGCAGTTATGATTTATGACATAAACCTTTGTAGGTTTTTAAAGGTTTATATGATTAGATAAAATTATAGTGTTAGGGGAGGTGGTGGTTATGGAGGAATTTTGAGAACAAGAATGTGGATTCAAAACTCATGATGCTTCTTGATCAGGAACCATCATATATTGACAAGCCCAGGGGTGAGACAGTAACAGGACTTCCTGTGAGACAAAGCATGGGCTGCAGAATTTTTAATGACCTACTTTACAGAGGTACAAGGCAAAAGATTTGCCAGGAGCAAGGTGGGAATAGTTAAAACAATAGGTAATGATGGCATGGATGAGTGCTTTGCAGCAGATGAACCTGAGATGGGGATTAAGTCAAGCAATGCCAAGATGGTGCAAGAAGGTAGATTTAGGGAAATTGTGAATGAGGTGAGTAGTTAATCTCAGGATTAAATATGAAACCCAGGTTGTAAACAGGCTGGCAGTTGCAAATCTCCAGAACTTTGAGTCAAATCATTCCTGTTTGCTTGGCAAAAACAACATGCTTTGTCTCTATTATTTTTATGAACTTGCTGGATTTTCACATGAATTACCCATTAAATTTGTTCCAGAAAGTTATGGCCAGTAATCAAGAGCAGAACTAATTGGATTTAATAGGATGTGACGACACAAACAGGCCATTTAACCAAACCAGTCTCACACAAATCTTGTGTCTTTACTATTTGCTTCAACCACTCCCTCTGATAGTGAACCCCACACTGTTATCACTCCTCGGGTTTAAATCTTCTGGAATCGCAATTGGATTGCTTATTGACTATCTTATATTTTTAGTCTCTAATTATGCTCTTCTTCACAACAGGAAAAATTCTGTCCATATCCAATCTATCTAAATCATTCATAATTTTCAAGACATCTCAGACTACCATTCTTTTCTCCCCCAAGAGGAAGGTTTTGGCAAATCTTTTCCCGATATCTACACTCGCACATTTCTGATGGCATTCTTGACAATCTTTCATGCATCACCTCAATATCTTTTTCATAATGACAAATTGTTTGTCATTTAATGAATATTAACAACAAGTTAAATATTTATACAGTACAAATCTACAACTCTTGCCTCAAATTTGGATTGCAATAATTTTTGCATGAGCCAAATTATTCTAAGCGATTGTAGACTTATTTCAACTTTGTTCTTTCCTGACTCTTTGTTTTCTCTCTCCTGTGCCTCTCTTTATTTCTCTTTTCTAATTGCATTGATTCCAATTACTCAACTTTAATTCAGAAATGGTCATTTTGTTCATGACCCCTATTCCTTTAACCTTCTACATGATATATTATTACCAGGTCATTCAAACCCTCGAGAGCACTGGATAATCACTGTTAAAATTTCCAGGATAAATCCCGGTCAGATCTTGCCCTGACCCTCTAATGTAATCAAAAATAAAACCTTACAGATGGTCAGCCTAACATTTCAATCCAAAATATCAAGCTGACCTGTTTGTTTTGTGTATATGACAGACATTGCAACATTGCCAAAAATGCAATAAAGTTCTCCACAAAAGATTTGACCATCTGTGTCAGTCTTTATCGTTTCAGCATCAGTTCAGTTTCTTAACAAAACATTTATCCAAATTGTCTTTAAAGAACAGTTTGACATGCATCAACTGCCACTGCTGGGAAAGTGTTTCATATAAAGTATATGAAATATATTGTTGGAGAATAGTTGCTGCTTTTCTTTTTAAGTTTCATTTCAGGATTGTTGATTGTGTCTTTCTTTGTGATTGCAGTCAAATGTTCTTGTTGAATATACTCATTTTAAAGATTGGAATCATATGGCCTCTTACAATTTCTTTTTCCCATAAAACTAATAATTTCTGTCAAACCTGCCTCAAATCATGAACACTGTAAGAGATTCCTGACCTTTTTGACTCCCTCTGAATCCAGACTCTAAGCACAATAAATTTACAGTGCAGAAGGCAGTTAATTACTTGAATAATCCTACTCAATGCAGTGCTTGCTAACACCAAACATCTCTGTCAAACTCTGATCACTCCTTCCTTGAAAAGCCACACCTTGACATCTTCCTCCTCACTAACTATCATCATCCCCACCTCTAATTTATCATTCTTTTTGTTGTCAGACAAGTCTTTGTTGACAATTTTCTGTTCAAATTCTGATAGACTGAATCAGTTCCACCCATTACACCAAGACGTCTAAAGGTCAAATTCAGCATTTCTCCCACTTTTGACTTAGTTGCAGCTTTCAGTATAGTTAATCACCTAACTTTCTCCCAACTCTCCTCAATATGCAAATATCATGGCACAACTACTTTGTGGTTTATTCCTATCTGTGCTGATGTATATTTCCTGCAATAATCACTTCCAAGCCTTGAGCATCTTCATTTCTATCACTTCAGCCACAGACCCCTCTTAGTTCATAGAAGTCTCACAATGCAGAAAGAGGCCATTCATCTCATCAAGTCTACATCAACTCCATGAAGAGCATCCCACATAACCTATCACTTCCCCAACTCTATACCTCATAAGACTGCATTTACCATAGCTAACCCACCTAGCCTGCACACTATGAGGCAATTTAGCATGGCCAATCCAGCTAATCTGCGTATCTTTGGACTCTGAGAGGAAACTGAAGCACCCATAGGAAACCCATGCAGGCACAGGAATACAAGGAGAATGTACAAACTCCACACAGACAGTCACCCAAGGCTGGAACCGAACTCAGTCCCTGGTGCTGCGAGACAGCAATGCGAATCACTGAGCCACTGTGCCACCCAGTACATCTGTTAGTTCTCAATACCTGCTACCCCTTGGCAACATTATCTGTGATTGTCCAGATAGTTACCATATGTTTATTTGTAGTAATAATCTCAAACACAGGAGGAATTTTAAAGAAAATCAGATTTGTAATCCAAAGCTGACTAAAATACATTCACTAATATAAAGCAAAGAACAGACCATGCTGGAAATCTGAAACAAAATCACAAATTGCTGGAGAAACTAAACAGGTTTGGCAGCATCTATTGACAGAAAGCAGAGTTAACGTTAAGTCCCTTGATCCTTCTTCAGAACTCCACTGTCGCTAGCCTTGAAATATTAACTCTGTTTTCTCTCCACAAATCCTGCCAGACCTGCTGAGTTTCTCCAGCAATTTCTGTTTTTGCTCCAATCCATTCACTCCTGGCTTTAACTGAGATAAGGAGGTAGACGTGATTTATAGAGGGAGGCTAGTGCTTATATATGTTAAGGAGGCTTTGTGACACATCCTGTTTCAGTTTCTCATCTTGAGCTCTGGTCACTGAGATTCACAGCTCAGCTACTACATCCAGGAAAAAAGTCGCTGGACACAGGAGATGGGTGTCTTTACACTTATATGCTGGACCCTCCATGCCTGCAACCCCATGTGATTGGACATTCCACATAACCTTCCCGTCCTAGGCTTGTAATATCGTTCGACCTCCCACCGCTACATACATTCGACCTCTGAACTTCGACACTAAGGGATCTATTCCATCACCTCTCATTCCACCAAGTCTCCAATCTCCCTGCACCCATAAACATCCCCTTACCTCACTGACCACAAGACTACAAAAACCTGACACTCCCATTCCAACTGATCCAGATCACCACACTTGTCATTTTAACCGATACAAGGTCCCATTCAATTATCCCTGACCTTGCTAACCAGTACTGTGATGACAAGTTGACATTAAACACAAAGTCAAGTGAAAGCATCTGAATTTCAACATGGTGTTACATTCCTGAACTTTGCTGAAGCATGGTTTTAAACTTGATTTGTATTATACCTCGGAATCTTACATTTTCACATAGATCCCCAAATGCTTCCAAAGTGGTTGTTATTTAGACAATTTGTGGGTCTTATGGCAGGAAGATCACAGATGGATCAATCAGCCTAGAAGGTATATGAGCAGGTGGTGGTGTTTGGAAGGCAACCAATATCTGTCCCAACAACAACTCAGCTCATGTTTCAACCCTTCCCACCCCTGCCCTCCCTGGCCTTGTTTCGACTTCCAGCAAGCCTTGCAGAATCTACCTACAGAACAGCAACTACACATTCAAATGGTCAATTTCATGCTGACTCACTGCAAGAGCAGCTTCCCTGCACCATCCTAGTCACTCTAAAAACTTCTCTTTTCTGTTGCGATGATTATCCAATATCCTTTGAGAAGACAGGTTAGAATCTTCCTCCACTGCACCCTCAGACAGGAATCCCAGATGCTAACCCCCACTGCATAACAAAATATTTGCTCATTTCCAGTTTGTATATTTTTCCACAAATAACCTGAAACATGTCCCCTTTGTTTCTTAATCCTTCCCAAGTTGGAACAGTTACCCCATTTTCTCTGTTCATCTGTATTGAATTTTAGAATTTTCCAAAACTACACTGCTACAATAGCTTAGGCATAGCAACATATTTCACAAATTATTCCTAAATGTGGTTGATGTTCTATCACCTACCATTCATACAATATATTCCATGTGTTATTGTTGCTGTCCTTGATTTGGTAAACATCATCCGGTTTCAATAATTGAGGTAAGCCAAGCATTTGTTACATTAGTTCATTTACATTTACTTTTCTGAGAAGTTATTGTGAATGGCGTTTGGTAAAATACTGTCACAGACCCTGTCATTTCAGTCACTGTATCAAAGAATACCTATCACAGTAAGTAAATCATCATTACGTGTCCTACTAACCTGACATTTTCTTTCTCACATTTTAATAAATCACCAAAGTAGTCCTACATATTGTTTAATCAGAGAGAGAGAGAAAGCCCAGAGTCACAAAGGCTTGTCACATCTTATTGTTTCATTAAAATCTGTGTGTATGCAAATCCTTGCTAGTACTTTCAACTTGGAACTGACAGGGTGTTTGCTGCAGGCAGTGAGGAGTACTCTCCCACCTCACTGGTTCAATGAGCTGCACATGGATTAGTAGGGAATCGTGGAGACTGACTGAAGACATGTTGTTTCAAAGACTCTGAACAGAAATACATCCTTAAATTATTTGTTTCCCAATAGAAGACAATGCAGGGTGGCACAGTGGTTCATGGGGTGGCACAGTGGCTCAGTGGTTAGCACTGCTGCTTCACAGCGCCAGGGGCCCAAGTTCAATTCCAGCCTCAGGCGATTGCATGTGTGGAGTTTGCATATTCTCCCATGACTGCGTGTGTTTCCTCCGGGTGCTCTGGTTTCCTCCCACAGTCCAAAAATGTGCAGATATTAGGGGGTCCCTAACATCCCTGGTAGGGACGTACCATACCCCAAATGGTACTACTATAAGCAATGACATAGTAATATGATGTGGAATATCTTAATGTCAGAAATGGAAACTGCTGTGCAATATTTGTAGTAAACCAGTTATTTATTTATTTTGTGTAAACCTCTTGTTTATACTTTAACATCAGTATTAGTCCTCAAGTTTGTAGCTTTTCAAATAATTGATTGAGAAATTTCATAGAATGAAATTAGCATATTCATTATGGATAATGCACTGTGTGATTTAAATTTGTTTTAAACATTAAATTAAACAAGAATCTAATAACTATTTCCCAAAATGATACTGCGGGCATGACATGTTAATTTTAGTCACATCTTGCTGTTGCCATGCAAGCATAAAGTGACTGCAATGCAATTCAGAGAGATTGCTGTTGTGTTGGAGATGACAAAAGTAAGGTCTTGGCTGTCTGTTCCATGAACACACAGAATCCTAATAATATCTCACAGCTGGAGTTCTATTCTCCCAAATTAATGTGGATGTTGGCACAGTCAAAGTTTTCAAGATTATTCCATTGTTAACGAAATATATTGAGGGATAGCAAGCTACAATGGAGATCAAATATCGATGAACAATAACTGAAATTAATGGTAAAGGAAGCTTGAGTGTCTAAAGGGCCAGTTCAGTCTCCTAAGCTCTGAGCACCATTTGAAGGATATGGAAACTTACTCCTAGCGTCCTCAATTGCTTTTCTTCCCAATCAGTGCAACAGTTTGAAATGAAAATCTAACCTACACATGTGCATCTCTGAGGTTGCAGTAGTCATGCAATGTCTACCACGAGCCAGCAGAGGGCAACTAACTTGCAGCCAATTTCAACAAAGTCACATAACAAGCCAAATGGTTGCTTGGAAAGCTCCAAAAAACAGCGGCTGTCTAAAGCTAAGTATATCAAGTATATTTTAGGATGCTGGGAGAAAAAGATACCAAATGAGGAGGAGATTGAGCACAATGTCAGGGTCCCAGTAAAGTAAGATGCCAGCTTGGCCGAGTAAGGTAGGGTAGGGAATCTGAAAGGTGGGATGCCATCGGAAGGGATAGAATGCCAAGTGGTTGTATTGCCAGGGCAGATGATGGCAAGGGGAAGGGTACGGGCAAGCCATGCAGTGTCATGAAGGATAGAATCATAGAGATGTACAGCATAAAAACAGACACTTCGGTCCAACCCATCCATGCTGACCAGATATCCCAACCCAATCTAGTCCCACCTGCCAGCACCCGGCCCATATCACTCCAAACCATTCCTATTCATGTACCCATCCAAATGCCTCTTAAATGTTGCAGTTGTACCAGCCTCCACCACTACCTCTGGCAGGTCATTTCATACATGTACCACCCTCTGCATGGAAACGTTGCCCCTTAGGTCTCTTTTACATCTTTCCCCGCTCACCCAAAACATATGCCCTCTAGTTCTGGACTCCCCGATCCCAGGGAAAAGCCTTTGCCTATTTACCTCATCCATGCCCCTCATAATTTTGTAAACCTCTACAAGGTCACCCTTCAGCCTCCGATGCTCCAGGGAAAACAGCCCTAGCCTATTCAGCCTCTCCTTATAGCTCAAATCGTCCAATTCTGGCAACACCCTTGTAAATCTTTTTTGAACCCTTTCAAGTTTCACAACATCTTTCCAATAGGAAGGAGATCAGAATTGCACACAATATTCCAACAGTGGCCTAACCAATGACCTGTACAGCTGCAACATGACCTCTCAACTCCTGTACTCAATATTCTGACCAATAAAGGAAAGCAGACCAAACGCCTTCTTCACTATCCTATCTACCTGCGACTCCACTTTCAAGGAGCTGTGAACCTGCGCTCCAAGGTCTCTTTGTTCAGCAACACTCCCTAGGACCTTACCATTAAGTGTATAAGTCTTGCTAAGATTTGATTTCCCAAGATGCAGCACTTCACATTTATCTGAATTAAACTCCATCGGCCACTTCTCAGCCCATTGGCCCATCTGGTCCAGATCCTGTTGTACTCTGAGGTAACCCTCTTCACTGTCCACTATACCTCCAATTTTGGTGTCATCTGCAAACTTACTAACTGTACCTCTTATGCTCGCATTCAAATCATTTATGTAAATGACAAAAAGTAGAGGACCCAGCACCGATCCTTTTGGCACTCCACTGGTCACAGGCCTCCAGTCTGAAAGATAACCCTCCACCAACACCCTCTGTCTTCTACCTTTGAGCCAGTTCTGTATCCAAATGGCTAGTTCTCCCTGTATTCCATGAGATCTAACCTTGCTAATCAGTCTCCCATTGAGAACCTTGTCAAACACCTTACTGAAGTCCATATAGAAAACATCTACTGCTCTGCCCTCATCAATCCTTTTTGTTACTCCTTCAAAAAACTCAATCAAGTTTGTGAGACATGATTTCCCACACACAAAGCCATGTTGACTATCCCGGATCATTCCTTGCCTTTTCAAATACATGTACATCCTGTTTCTCAGGATTCGCTCCAACAACTTGCCCACCACTGAGGTCAGGCTCACTGGTCTATAGTTCCCTGGCTTGTCTTTACCACCATACTTGCCAACCTCCAGTCTTTTGGCACCTCACCTATGACTATCGATAATACAAATATCTCAGCAACAGGCTCAGCAATCACTTCTCTGGCTTCCCACAGAATTCTTGGGTACACCTGATCAGGTCCCGGGGATTTATCCACCTTTACTCGTTTCAAGACATCCAGCGCTTCCTCCTCTGTAATATGGACATTATGCAAGGTGTCACCATCTATTTCCCTACAGCCTATGTCTTCCATATCCTTTTCCACAGTAAACACTGATGCAAAATATTCATTTAATATCTCCCCCATTATCTGGAGCTCCACACAAAGGCAACCTTGCTGATCTTTGAGGGGCCCTATTGTCTCCCTAGTTACCCTTTTGTCCTTACTATATTTGTAAAAACCCTTTGGATTCTCCTTAATTCTATTTGCCAAAGCTATCTCATGTCCCCTTTTTGCCATCTTGATTTCCCTCTTAAGTATACTCCTACTTTCTTTATACTCTTCTAAGGATTCACTCGATCTATCCTGTCTATACCTGACATATGCTTCCTTCTTTTTCTTAACCAAACCCTCAATTTCTTTAATCATTCGGCATTCCCTACACCTGCCAGCCTTTCCTTTCACCCTAACAGGAATATACTTTCTCTGGATTCTCATCTCATTTCTGAAGGCTTCCCATTTTCCAGCCATCCCTTTACCAGCGAACATCTGCTTCCAATCAGCTTTCGAAAGTTCTTGGCTAAAACCGTCAAAATTGGCCTTTCTCCAATTTAGAACTTCAACTTTTAGATCTGGTCTATCCTTTCCATCACTATTTTAAAATGAATAGAATTATGTTCGCTGGCCCCAAAGTGCTCTCCCACTGACACCTCAGTCACCTGCCCTGCCTTATTTCCCAAGAGTAGGTCAAGTTTTGCACCTTGTCTAATAGGTACATCCACATACTGAATCAGAAAATTGTCTTGTACACACTTAAGAAATTGCCCTCCATCTAAACCTTTAACACTATGACAGTCCCAGTCTATGTTTGGAAAGTTAAAATCCCTTACTATAACTACTGTAATATTCTTACAGATAGCTGAGATCTCCTTACAAGTTTGTTTCTCAAATTCCCTCTGACTATTAGGGCGTCTACAATACAATCCCAATAAGGTGATCATCCCTTTCTTATTTCTCAGTTCGAGGAGAAAGTGAGGTCTGCAGATGCTGGAGATCAAAGTTGAAACTTTATTGCTGGAACAGCACAGCAGATCAGGCAGCATCCAGGGAACAGGAGATTCGACGTTTCGGGCACAGGCCCTTCTTCAGGAATCAGCCTGTGCCCGAAACGTCGAATCTCCTGTTCCCTGGATGCTGCCTGACCTGCTGTGCTGTTCCAGCAATAAAGTTTCAACTTATTTCTCAGTTCCACCCAAATAACTTCCCTGGATGTATTTTCAGGAATATCCTCCCTCAGCACAGCTGTAATGCTATCCCTTATCAAGGGATAGGAGTAATCAGATCCAGTAGGGAATAGGTAAGGTGGGTGTTGGGCCAAATTCAGTGGAGAGGGGAGGATGAGTGGTAAGGTCAGGAAAAGGGGTGGCCTCGTCAGTGTTCAGGGCAGGATTAGATCAGATCCAAAAATTTGGGGATGTGGGAGGGGTGGATGTTAGGATTGGGTCAGGTCCAGCACGAGGAGCGGTATCATGTGGCTTAGTAGGTGAGAGATAGATCCGGAGCCTGTGGGGGTCCTAGAACATGTATCAAGTCAGGATACAGACATTGTATGGGTTGAGGATTCCATAGCATCCATATATGCACTACCTATCTGCAGTGGTAAAATGACGATCTGGCCAGCAGAAAAACTGCTCCAATGTCCATAATCTTTCTTCCCTCAGCTCAGGTTAAATTGAAAGTTGATATAAAGCCAAACTGATATTTTTTTCCACATGCAACGACAAAATTGCAGAAAATCTGCTTCACTAGCCAGAGCAGCTGTGTATAGCCATACTCATTACTGACGGAAAGAATGTGTTCCAAATGTATTCAATGAAGAACCAAAAAAGCAGACTTGAAGGGACATTTTGAACTTCAAGTAAACATAACTTTGAATACTGTGTGTTCAGTATGAGGGTCCAAGGGAAAAATAAAAGCCCATTGACTAACATGCAACCTCAAGCTCAGCTTTTAGAATCTTGTGAACTTCAGCAACTAAAGAAGTATTTAATTAATAGCAGGATTATATTTGGCATATAAAGATCCTGCCATGAAAGCAGATCTACTGATAAAGGAGAAACCTACTCTCAGGGAAGTGAGGGAAATGTTTAGAAATGATGTTAAAAATCAGTAGCTGGAGCATATTCCAGAGAATACACCAGGTTTTGATTCATATTAATAGATCCTCCAGGTCTAAAGGATAGAACAAATAGCAGGGTGCAACACTACATACGACATCATGCAAAGCAAAAGGAAAGAAAGAAGTACATCAAGCAGGTACAGATTGCCAGCTGACAGATGTCAACTGAAGGTTCTGATGGGTCAGTCTATACCATACACAGGTCGGCTCAATCAGATTGATAATTGATAAATGGTTCTAATGTTGGAATGATGACTGCAGAAGTAAAATATTAGATCAACGTGAAGTGCCGGATAAACACCGGTGGGTCAAGCAGCAACATGTCCTTTATAGTGCAAAATGGCTCAACGGATGAGTCACAAAATGAACACTTGGAAGTAAGATTAGTACTATATGCTGTCACCACACTCATGCCAAGAGGACTGGTAGCACTTGGAGATCAGTATAAGAACAAGAATGATCTTCAGAGCTCCAGATCAGAGACAGTAAGCAAAACTACTAATCTCAACTGGAGCAAGTTTATAGCTTCGACTGGTAACCTTTAATGTGTGTAAGGGATTTACAACATGCCAACTACTGTCAGAACTTTGTCACAACTTGCAAAGGCAAAAATTCTCACTACCATGGACATGAACAATGGTTACTGGCAAGAGAAGTTAAATGACAGCAGATGCTTCCTAACTATATTCTGTATGTCATTACAGAGATACAGATGGCTGTGTATGCCATTTGGCATTGCTGAGACTCCAGAGGAAAATCAAAGCAGACAACTATATAATTAGCGATTGCCCTGATCTACTAGTTTATAGAATGGAGATACAATTTAAAAAAACGCCATCCACAAAGTGTTCTACTACTATTAGGCAAAACCTACCAGATGATTCAGAATCTGAACTGGGCATGCTGTTGACAGCAATGCTCCTTAAGAAGTGAAGATATTATTAAAAAAATGAAATCACTCAGATCCAGTTTGAAGTAGCCACTCAGCTTGTTCTGAATGCACTGGACCCAGCAGAGAATTGAATGCAGCAGTTTTGCTTAAATCAAGTAAACTAAATCAAAATAATGCAATTCTCTAAATGTTGCAAATAATAGCACTGAAAGGATAGCCAGAAAGCATCAAGATCTCATGTGCTGGTGAAATAGCATACTGGGCGTAGAAATGAATTAACAGCCCATGGCAGCAAGTTGTATTAAGGAATTAACCCAAAGTTTCTGAGAAGAGAGATGTTAAAGCAAACCCATGCCAGAGACCACAGAATTGAGACCTGTCAGGAAAACAAGCAACGTGCTGACCAGACATCAACAACAAAATCAAGGATCACATCAACCCAAGCAGGACTTGCAATTAGTACCGAACTAAACAAGTTAGAGAACTGCTGATGAAACAGCACCCAGCTGGACCAAGAACTGGCCTCTTCACACTTACAGTAACTGATTATTTTGCCATACTTCAATGATGACTGGCTGTCAAATGCCTCAGAATACACTTCAGTTGTTGAGCAATTCCGACTATGTGATGAGTTGCAATGGCACTCAGGTCACAAGTGAAGTGTTCAGCTACTTCATAAAGGTTGGGAAATTCAACATCACACATCAGATTAGATTACTTAGTGTGTAAACAGGCCCTTCGGCCCAACAAGTCCATACTGACCCACCCAGACCCATTCCCCTACATTTAGCCCTTCACCTAACAATACGGGCAATTTAACAGGGCCAATTCACCTAACCTGCACATTTTTGGACTGTGGGAGGAAACTGGAGCACCTGGAGGAAACCCACGCAGACACGGGGAGAATGTGCAGACTCCACACAGTCAGTCGCCTGAGGTGGGAATTGAACCCAGGTCTCTGGCGCTGTGAGGCAGCAGTGCTAACCACTGTGCCACCGTGCCACCCACATCATTTCCACACTATCCCTGGTCTAACAGATGAGGCAATGAAAATCACCAAAGTAATCAATAAGAAAGCATATAAAACTAGCAAAAATGTACAAGGCAATCCTAGAGTGGTGCTGAAAAATGTGTTGCTGGAAAAGCGCAGCAGGTCAGGCAGCATCCAAGGAGCAGGAGAATCAACGTTTCGGGCATAAGCCCTTCTTCAGGAATGAGGAAGGTGTGCCAAGCAGGCTAAGATAAAAGGTAGGGAGGAGGGACTGGGGGAGGGGCATTGGGAATGCGATAGGTG
>NC_057711.1:107082183-107129298 GCF_004010195.1 Chiloscyllium plagiosum | reverse complement strand
GGAAATGACGAAGGATGATACGATGTATCTGGAGGTTGGTGGGGTGGTAGGTGAGGACAAGTGGGGTTCTGTCCTGGTGGTGATTGGAGGGGCGGGGTTCAAGGGTGGAGGAACGGGAAGTGGAGGAGATGCGGTGGAGAGCGTCGACAACCACGTCTGAGGGGAAATTGTGGTCTTTGAAGAAGGAGGCCATCTGGGTTGCTCTGTATTGGAATTGGTCCTCCTGGGAGCAGATGCGGCGAAGGCGAAGAAATTGGGAATATGGGATGGCGTTTTTACAGGGGGCAGGGTGGGAGGAGGTGTAATCTAGGTAGCTGTGGGAGTCGGTCAGTTTATACTAAATGTGCGTGTTGAATCGGTTGCCCAAGATAGAAATGGAGAGGTCTAGGAAGGGGAGGGAGGAGTCTGAGATGGTCCAGGTAAATTTGAGGTCGGGGTGGAAGGTGTTAGTAAAGTGGATGAACTGTTCAACCTCCTCATGGGAGCACGAAGTAGCGCCGATACAGTCATCGATGTAGCAGAGGAAAAGGTGGGAGGTGGTGCCAGTGTAGCTGCGGAAGATGGACTGTTCCACATATCCGACGAAGAGGCAGGCATAGCTGGGGCCCATGCAGGTGCCCATGGCACCTAGTAACCAGATACAAAGACTAACACCATGTTGCATCCAAACTATTCTTCCCATAGCAGCAAAACTACTCAAGCCAAAAGTAATAAAGGGCATGAATGTCAAAATAAGATGGCAGGGGAGTTGAAAACTTCAGCCAGAACTCGTGTACTCTGCCCATTCTTTATTTTTCTCTCTTCACTTCCCTTCTGTGATTTTCTTCTCTTCTTCTGTCTTCTCGGATTCTTGGCCTTGGACACCGGGTCTCCAACTCCCAGACTGTGAAGTACGGTCAGCCAGTGACCAGCGCACCTGGAGTGGGGACACCAGTGGCCAGCGCACCTGGAGTGGGGACACCAGTGGCCAGCGCACCCGGAGTGGAACAAAAGTGACCAGCAGCCTAGTGCAGAGACGGGGCAGTGGCCCAGTGAAGAGGCAGCAGCCAGCTATGGGAGGGAGGCAGTTGCCCACTGAGGGGGCAGCAGCCAGGTGTGGGAGAGGGGGCAGTGGCCCAGTGCAAAGTGTAACAGCAGTGATGATCAGACCACGTTGAGGTCATCTGCGCTGGTCTGTACAGGAAAGCCCTTGGAGACATTCTATGATGCTTTTAGATTTGCTTCTTATTCTTCTGACCTATGGCTATACTGTGTATAGCTGTAATGTAATTTCTTTTCTTAATTTCTGTATTCTGTAACTAAGGATTTTACCTCAGGACTCTGTACTTAAGATGGCACCAGGTGTTGGTGGCATTGTTATAATGTGGCTAATCTTGTAACTGAAGAATTTGTACCTAAGATAGCGCTCTAAGCGGTGACTTTTCACTGTGCTCATTTGAATATATGACAATAAAGCTAATTCAAAATCAGGGTGAAATAGATGAAAGACAAACATCATGCTGGCAAAAGAGACATCAAAAGTTGAACACTGAAGTTTTGCACCTTGACCTGCTCTCAAACACACTCAACAAGAGGAAGCCCAAATAATCTTGGGATCTGCCTAGATCAGCTGTCACTTCATGATGTGTTGGACTGGGGTGGTCAAAGTTAGAAGTCACATAGCATCAGGTTATAGTCCAACAGGTTTATTTGAAATCACAAGCCTTTGAAGCACTGCTCCTTCATTACATGAAACTATCATCTGAATCATAAATCGCAGGAATGAACGACCAGATAGAGTCACATTATATGTAGACCTGCACAAACCATATTGACTGCTCACAATATGACTTGCACAACACTGGTAAAGCCAAACATAGCTTGAGTGATCACTTGGTGGAACTTTTCTAGTCAGTCTGCAAACAGGTCCCCAAGGTTCAGGTGATCTGTCAATTTTCATTGTCCACCCTACTCTGGAGCTGACATCTCTCTCCTGTGCTTGCTGCACTGTTGCAGACAACTTCAATTTGAGCTCAAGGAAAAGCAACTCCATCTTTCCAAAAGGCAGTTTACAATCTTCAGCATTTTGACAGGGATGGATCCAACCTATATACCCAGCATTCATTATTTTTGCCAGGTGGCACACTCATCTGTGGTTCATGGGAGTAACTGGACAGCATCTGCCTTCAAACAAATACATAATAAATCAGTGAGATGTTCAAAACATGATTTAGATTTTTGAGAAATAGGTCTAAAGCTCTTAAGTTACTTGGAGTGCTATGGTAGCTTTTGGATAAGTTTGGGTATGCCTTGGAAAGGTAAAAGATGCTTTAGGAAGGGCAAGATAACTTTTGAGTGTGGTCAGAGTAGTCATACATGTGCTTAAAAGTGGCTAAGTTCTGTGTACTATCAATCTTTCAAGACATTTCAAGCCAGGGAACTATAGACCGGTGAGCCTGACGTCGGTGGTGGGCAAGTTGTTGGAGGGAATCCTGAGGGACAGGATGTACATGTATTTGGAAAGGCAAGGACTGATTCAGGATAGTCAACATGGCTTTGTGCATGGGAAATCATGTCTCACAAACTTGATTAAGTTTTTTGAAGTAACAAAGAAGATTGATGAGGGCAGAGTAGTAGATGTGATCTATATGGACTACAGTAAGGCGTTTGACAAGGCTCCCCATGGGAGACTGATGAGCAAGGTTAGATCTCATGGAATACAGGGAGAACTAGCAATTTGGATACAGAACTGGCTCAAAGGGAGAAGACAGAGGGCGGTGGTGGAGTGTTGTTTTTCAGACTGGAGGCCTGTGCCCAGTGTAATGCCACAAGGATCGGTGCTGGGTCCTCTACTTTTTGTCATTTACATAAATGATTTGGATGCGAGCATAAGAGGTACAGTTAGTAAGTTTGCAGATGACACCAAAATTGGAGGTGTAGTGGACAGCGAAGCAGGCTACCTCAGATTACAACAGGATCTGGAATAGATGGGCCAATGGGCTGAGAAGTAGCAGATGGAGTTTAATTCAGATAAATGCAAGGTGCAAAAGATGTTGTGAAACTTGAAAGGGTTCAGAAAAGATTTATAAGGATGTTGCCGGGGTTGGAAGATCTGAGCTACAGGGAGAGGCTGAACAGGCTGGGCTGTTTTCCCTGGAGCGTCGGAGGCTGAGGGGTGACCTTAGAGGTTTACAAAATTATGAGGGGCATGGATAGGATAAATATCCTATCCTTTTCCCTGGGGTCGGGGAGTCCAGAACTAGAGGGCATAGGTTTAGGGTGAGGGGGGGGAAGATATAAAAGAGATCTAAGGAGCAACTTTTTCACGCAGAGGGTGGTACGTGTATGGAATGAGCTGCCAGAGGATGTGGTGGAGGCTGGTACAATTGCAATATTTAAGAGGCATTTGGATAGGTAAATGAATAGGAAGGGTTTGGAGGAATATGGGCCGGGTGCTGGCAGGTGGGACTAGATTGCGTTGGGATATCTGGTCTGCATGGGCAGGTTGGACCGTGCTGTACATCTCTATGACTCTATGACATTTAAATATCTTGGCCTTTAAATTAGCTGTAAGCAAGCATACAATTTAAAAGCGATAAGTGCCTGAAATTTCATTCTGTCTATTGGCATATACTTGAGGAATGTTATATTTGGATTTGTGTTGCATATTTGATTACACAACCTATCATCACTGAGCTGCCCGTCATTCGCAGTTTGACTGACAACTTCAAGTGCTTATGAAATCTTTGACATCGGACAGATTGAACACATATTTATTTTATATCCAATTAAGTATTCAAAGGAATTCCAACTTTCTTTTTAATCATCTACAATGGACACTTAGAACTTACTTTTCTTTCATCTCAGCATGGCTCCTGAAGTATGCACATGAAGGGCTCTGGATGGAATTCCTATGGAGGGCGTAAGGACAAAGGGAGCTGAGTGGAAAGTACATAGGTTGCAATGAATTGACGCAGGGATAAAGAAGGGCCAGAGAGCAAGTGCAAGGTATGAGGTAAAATGAATCAGCGTGCATATGACATAGGAAGCACGAAGGGTAAGGGCTGAGATGTGTTTTATGTTTTTTTTCTTACAAGTCCTCTCGTGCTAAAGCCATCAAATAGTGTGCCTCTGCAGATAACAGCCTTAGTGGCTCTGCTTCAGTACGATGTGTGTGTGTTGGTGGACCAGGCCCGTTAACACCCAATATCACCAAAACAAAAGTGAGAACATCCAGTGTACTTTCTCTTAAATTGAGTTTGCAGAATTGGGACTTTTTCCAACTCCAAAGTAAAAGTCCAGACTTTAAAACTTGTCCACTTCCTTTTAGTTGCTTTTCTTTGCATGTTTCAGTTCTGTTATTACCACTTTCACCTAGTCTCAGCATATCTGCTGTTACCGGTTTTCATTTCTTGCCCCATTATTATCCGTGCTGGTTCTGGAGAACCAATTCTTCTGTCAATAAATCTTTTCTGCCTTATACCCTATTACAGATTTTTGTTGGTCTTTTCCCTGCCCCCACCCTGATGACTGATTCCATCTCCAACTCTTCCCAGTTCTGATGGAAGATCATTGATCAAAACAATGAACAGTTTTTCTCATCACAGATACTGCCTGAGCTGCTGAGTATTTCTGCTGAGCAATATTCTGCACACTCGCTTTCTAAAGAGGTCATTTCAACAGCTGAACTAAACAATGGACTCATCACTGCAGTAAAAGAACCGAAAGTAGACCTGTCACTATCTGACTTCATGTCAATATTGGCAAGCATTGTATTTTTTTATCTCCAAAGTTATTTTTAATTTGCAAGATGAAGGTGCTAAATTCAAACTAGCTTAATCCTGGGGTGTAATCATTATTCAGAAGAAAACGGATTGGATTTCTTTATCAGTAGCAGCTGACCAAGTCACGTAGGTCTTACATTGAATTGCCACTCGACCAAATTATTATTGTATTTTTCCTCAGTACGAGGGGAAAAAAAAGTGTCATTTTATTTAAAAGCTTTATATGATCTATTAATGTGGAAAGAATTTTCCACAGAAGTTATTGTATTTTGGCTTTTTCGATCCCCAATTCTGCATGGACAAAGGCAGTATATTAAATAAAATGGAACAAATTGAATTTTAATATTTTGCCATCTCAAGAATAAAATAATGCTCATCAGACCAGCTCACAATTTCCTCCTTAGAACAGTCTGTCATTTTGAAGAGAATTTCTCATAGCTTCAAAAAAATGACAAATATGAAATCTTTCATTTTGCACAAAACTTTGGAAGTGTTAATGGAACAGCCAAAAGATATTGCCACAACATTGACGCAAATAACATAGATATCACTGAGGAATTCTTGTAATAAATCCACTATTAATACAACAGTCAAACATTGTAGAGTGTTTGCATTTGAAATTGTACTAGCCCTAAGACACGATGAGGTCTGGAGGGATTCATCACCACCTTATTGCTGGAGGTGAAGTGTCAGCTACAAAAATTGCATGTGGAGCCCTTGAATTTTTGTCTCCTGTCCTTCTTAAGTTTTATATATACTGTCTGAAACATTTTCCTTCTGTTGCGTTTCCAAGCATGGCTCATATAGAGTATGGGACACCATTTATGATATTGAAAAATATTGCAGCTGTGGAATCCTATTAATTTCTTCCTTATGCTAATTTTGTACAATTCTTCCTTCCCAAAAGGCCTTTGTTTGCTCACCATTTCTGGGACATTATTTGTTAGTTCTGTCTTCACAGAAGAAGAAAAGTCATTGTTCAATTAAGTTGTCATTTTCTTGTTCTCCATTATCATTTCTCCTATTTCAGACTTTAAGGGCCCCACATTTTTCTTCACTGTTCTTTTTCATTTTACATGCTTACAGAAGCCCCAAACATCTGCTTTTATATTACTCGTAAGTGTACTTCCATAGTTTTATTTAACCCTCTTAGTCAACCTCTTGGTCCTACCTTGGCTGAAATCTAACCTGCTCCCAATCTTCAGGCTGCTTGTATTTTTCATCAAATTTGTGACTGCTCTTTGCATCTAATGCTTTCCTTAATTTCTGTTATAAACCATGGCTGTTCACTTTTCTTGTTGAATTTGTTCACCTAAAAGGCATGTATAACTGTTGCAATGCATTCATATATTTCTTAAATATTATCTATGGCTTAGGTACTATCATGGCTTTCAATTCAATTGTCCAGTCTATCACAACAAACTTACCTTTTATACTTTTATATTTTCCTTTGTTTAGATTTAAGACCCTAAGTTTTGACTGGACTGCTTCACTTTCTAACTCAATTAAGATTTTGAACATAATGATTTGCCTAAAATATGGTGATCAGCTGAGGATCCTGGGAGTGTATTCATTAGAGTTTAGAGGTTAAGGGGAGATCTAATAGAAACTTACCGAGATAATGCATGACTTAGAAAAGGTAGATACTGGGAAGTTGTTTCTGTTAGGTGGGAGATTACGACCCCTGGGCACAACTTTAAAATTAGAGGGGATCAATTTAGAAAGGAAATGAGACATTTCTTCAGCCAGGGAGTGGTGGGCCTGTGAAATTCATTGCTACAGACCGCAGTGGAGCCTGAATCATTGGGTGTATTCACGGCAGAGATTGATAAATTCTTGACTTTGCAAGGAATTAAGGGCTATGGAGAGAGTGTGGGTAAGTGGAATTGAAACACCCATCAGCCATGATTAAATGGCAGAGTGCACTCAATGGGCCAAATGGGCCTTGCTTCCACTCCTATGTCTTATGGTCTTATAATATGTTGATGTTTTCCTAAAGGACCATGAACAACAAAATGATTAATTAACCCCCTCTCATGATACAAAATCAAATGCACGATAGCCTGTTCCCAAGTTGATTCAACACACTAATCAAAATAAAATTCTACACACCGCAGGAATTCATCCACCATAATTTTATTGCTAATGTAGTTTGCCTTGTCTACACAAATTAAAATTACCCAAGACTGCATTAGTAACATTCTTGAGTGTATCTCTAATTTTCAGTTTAATGCCACCCAGCACATCATTACTACTGTTTGGCGGACAATAGACAACTTCCAATAACATTTCTACCCATTGCTACTTCTTAGCACCACCCAAAACGATTCCACATCTAAATTTCCTGTGTCAAAATCTGGTTCAATTTTGCTCTGATTTCACTATCACAAACAAAGTCACCCATCAACGTCTCTGTTTTGAGTTTCCTTTGTAAAGATAGAATATTCTAGGATGTTCAGTTCCAAATATTGATCACCCACAATCATGTCTCTATCATCATAATCACATCAAACATTTAAAGAACAGCGCGGATAGTTATAATCTACCTTATTGTTCCATGCTTTCAGATACAATACCTTCAGACTTACCTTTTTAATGTTATTACACTTTTTTTTATACACCAGCAATGTGTGCTGCTAAGCCTCATTTCTTCTGCCTTCCACTTTTGCTTTCTATTTTTCTTTCCTTCATGTCTATTTTATTTCCCTCAACCTTCAAGTTTCTATTCCCCTGCCATTCTAATTTAAACTTATCCCTGTGGTACTAGTGAAATACTGTGACGATATTGGTCACAGTACTGCTGGAGTGCAATCTGTGTAATTTGCATAAGTCCCATTTTCCCTAGACTTGGTCCCAATGCAAGAATTCAAATCCCTCCCTCCTATTCCATTGCTCCAGCCAGGAAATCATTTAGTTTTATTCTACTATACTTGATCTTGCTAGAATGTAGCCTTAGGAATAATCCCGAGATTAAAGGTGAAGTTGGCAAGGTTTTAACGTTATAATAGGGCTGCTTTTTTAATAGAGAAACAGAGATTACTGGTGGTGGCTTAACCTAAAGCTCGCCATGACTCAGGCAAGAGAAGAGGTTGAGGAGGAGTGTCCTTCAATGGTAACCTCAGCCTGTGCCTGAATTGAGCCCACACCACTGGCATCACTCTACATTTCAAATCAGCCATCCAGCCAATTGAGATAAACAAAGCCTTTGAGACTTTGCATCTTAATTTATTGCATAGCTCCCTATATTGTGTTTGCAAGACCTTTTCTCCTCTATTTCCCCTTGTTAGTGTTACTAATATGCATCACAATTTCTGGCTGTTCTCCCTCACCCTTCAGAATGTTCTTCAGCTGCACAAGAGAAGCAAAATACTATCCTGGTGTCATATCTGCAGACATCTATCTATTCCACTTACCCCTTATTTCCATTGATATCCCACTCTTTCTTCTTCACACCAAACTGCTCCGCCACCCACAGTTAGCTCTTTCTGCATTCACCTGAGAAATACCTCAGCAGTAACCAAAATGGAAATTTGTTAATGAGAGAGATGGCCTCAGGCAAGTCCTTCAATTTGTGCCTGGAGCTTTTACTCAGGCAATAAGGGAAATAGGTGACCACCAGACAATATGTTCTTTATCTGAGTCATGACCACCTAATTGTGCATTTTAATCACATAGATCTCAGCTTTTTGGATATTTCAGTGACTTCAGCTACTGACCCAGGTCTGAGATGTGGATTTCCAATAGCTGCCACTGCACAAAAAAAACTGTTTGATCTTAAAAACATTTAAGATTGGTATTGTGTTTAATCATTGCAAATAATTAAACTAACTTAATCTTCCCAGTAAATAGAATCAGAGTATGATGATTTATGTTTATCTTCCTCCCATCCAAATGGAATTTCAGGTTCAGACTAATGCTGGCAAAGAACTATCAATATTTCACAAATGGAAAAAAGATTAATTTAAAACTTCCATTTATTTAGGTTTGATCACTTGACCTTTAGGAAACACTGCAAGGATGCACTGCACACATTTCCAGAATTTAAGTCTGGGACTTCCCTGTTAATGGATGCAAATATGCAGCTTCCACTGCACACAGGTTTATCACACTCTGAGCCTGAATGAGAAGCATGAATTGGTTGTCAGAATAATGATTTGCCCACTCAGGATTATCTAGCATCCACTGTCCAATTCCAGACTATTGTAAGAGATTTGGGAAAATAAAAGCAAATTTAAGCAGTTCTTTCAAATGGGGATTCACATTGGACAATAATCATAGAGAGGAAAGTTCAATGATCACAATCTTTCCATGCTCAAAACTATACAAGCTCCAAATAATGGGGAACCAATGCACTTGAACACAAAAATATTGAACTGAGAAAAAAAAACATCCTGGATGGCTGATTTGCTGATCTCAGAGTTCAGTCTTGAATAAAACTTGTAAGGCAAGAAGGTCCAATGTTTGCATGGACCACTGTGTGATTTGCCCAAACATAACTGACACTCCTGGGTCAGAGAGTAAGAAATCAGCCAAAGTTCTTACTTTCTGGTAAATAACATACAAATCAAGATCAAGAGCAGGCCATTCAGCCCCTCAACCACTCTCCTGCAACTTTGTACAATTATGATTAGATTAGATTCCCTACAGTGTGGAAACAGGCCTTTCGGCCCAACCAGTCCACACCGACCCTCCGAAGAGCAACCCACCCAGACCCATTTCCCTCTGACTAATGCACGTAATGCTATGGGCAATTTAGCATTGCCAATTCACCTTGTCTGCACATCTTTGGACTGTGGGAGGAAGCCGCAGCACCCGGAGGAAACCCACGCAGACACTGGGAGAATGTGCAAACTCCACACAGACAGTCGCCCGAGGCTGGAATTGAACCTGGGACTCTGCTGTGAGGCTGCAGTGCTAACCACTGAACCACCGTGAATAAATTAAGACAGTAAGAACTTGAGGAATGCTCTCTTTTCACTTCTTGGGATGGAGGCTCAAGTTCATAGGTTGTGTGTGAAAAACAGCCTCATGGATAACATAAACAAGATTGTTCGATGTTTGTGAATCTTACCTATTAGCATCAGTTTCAAATGAACAGTGGAAAACAAAGACAGACTTATAGGCATATTCATTTTTTTCACACCATCATTTGCTTCAAAACATTCTAAAGTAATTTTTAAAGTGCAGTCATCATTGTTGTACAGCAAGCACAACAGCCTATACATAAATTTCCGACTAACAGCAATATGATAATGACCAAATATTTGGTTTGGAGGTGCTGATACTAGAATAAACATTGCCCATGCCAACTACCATGCCTTTCTTCAAAATAATGTAATAGATTCTTTCACATTTGCACAAGAAGTAGATGGAACCTCAGTTTATAGTCTCATGCTAAAGAATTGGTGACAATGTAGCAATTCCTCCAGCTGCCACAATAGACGGAGTCAACACTAGAGTGATACTGGAAAAGGTCAGGCAGCATCCGAGAAGCAGGAAATCGACGTTTCAGGCAAAAGCCATTCCTGATGACTCTAATCTCCAGCATCTGCAGTACCCACTTTGGCCACAATAGAGGGAGTGTCAGACTGGATTATTGCGATCAAGCCATTAATCCTTCTGATTTAGAGATAAGAGGCTACCAACTGGGTCACGACAGACACTTAAAGCCAACTAATTGGGACCAAAATCTGCAAATCTGGTTGTGAAGTGAGAAGGATAAAGAGTTATTTCAGTATTGTTTGAACAAATTGAGTGAATGGATAAACGCATGGCAGATGAAGTGTATTGTGGAAGAATGAAAGATTAACCACTTTTATAGCAAAAACATGATGACAGGTTATCTGTGTGACAGTTCATTTGACCAGGGGTAGATGCAGGAGACATGGGTGTCCTTGCACAGTCACTGAAAGTACTCATTCAGGTGCAGCAGATGAAGAAAAATGGCATGTTGGCCTTCATGGTAAGAAGATTCAGGCATAGTTGCAGGGATGTTTTGCTGCAATCAGAGAGGGACGTGGTGAGGACCACACCTAGAGTACTGTATTTAATTTTGATTTGGAGATGCCAGTGTTGGACTGGGGTGTGTAGATTGTTGCGTTCATGTACATTGTACTTTGCTCAAAAACTGCATGAATCTATGTAAGACTCTGTTAACTCGCTTTTTAGATTAGAGTCAGTCTAAACATTATGGCACAGACAGGGGACACAGGGGGCTAACACCTTCAACATCTTAACATCTTATCTACGCTGACACCAATTGTTACAGTTAACCTGAAAATGTAACTTTTTAAAAACGTTTTGTGATTTACATATGAAAGAAGTGAAACTATCATGGTAATTCTAACAGATGAGAGACTTAACAGACAATCAAGATATTTTTCAATGTATAATTTCAGTTACATCACAGTAAACTTTTGCTATAAATTCTGTCTTACAATTGCGCACTTCACAACCACCTGATGAAGGAGCAGTGCTCTGAAAGCTAGTGCTTCCAATTAAACCTGTTGGACTATAAGCTGGTGTTATGTGATTTGTAATTTTGTATTTAACTTTGAAATTCTTCTCTGAGGAAAGCTGTTCTTGCTCTGGAGGCACTGCAATCAAGGGTTAGAAGGCTGGTTACTTGGGTGGCAGGACTGACGTTTGAAAAGTGGCTGAATCAGTTAGGATTATATTCATGGTATTTCTAAGAATGATGGGGGAATCACACAGAAACCTCTAAAACTCTAATGGGGCAGACACGGGAAATGCAAGAAGGATGTTCCCAAAAGACTGGGGAGTTCAGAACCAGGGGCATAGTGTGAGGAAATGGGTTGGGCCATTCAGGACTGAGATGAGAAGAGATTATTTCACCAAAGTGTAGCGAGCTTGTGGAAACCTCTCACATAAAAAGAGGTTGAGGACAGAACATCAAATGTTTTCAAGAAGGAGTTGGATGTCATTTTTAGGGCTAAAGGGACCAAATCTATGGTGTGAAAGTGGGAACAAGATCAATGAGTTGAGTGATCAGCCATGATCATATTGAATGTCTGAGCAGGCTTTAATAGCAAAATGGCACATTCAGGTTTGAATTTTCCCCAGTTTCTGTGAAATTAGAATCAAAGTATTGTTTTCTTGAAGAATGTCACTATTGAATACATAATACTGACATCATACTATTTAGATCCTGGTCCCCTCCCCATCTAATTAAGCATTGTGAATAAGTGATGGGAAGGGATATTTTCAATCTAAAAGTTAAAGTTCTAAATTGGAGGAAGACCAATTTTGACAGTGTTTGTCAAGAATTTTCAAAGGTTAACTGGGAGCAGATGTTCACAGGCAAAAGGATAGCTGGAAAATGGGAGGCCTTCAAAAATGAGATAACGCAAGTCCAGAGACATGTTCCTGTTATGGTGAAGGGCAAGGCTGGTGGGTATAGGAATGCTGGATGACTCCACAAATTGAGGTTTTGGCCAAGAATAACTTAGAAGCAGGTCAGGTCTGGATAGCAGAAATCAAGTGATTCTCTAGAAGAGGACAAAAGCATCAGGAGTATACTTGAGGGAAATCAGGAGGGCAAAAAGGGGACATGAGAAAGTGGACAAAGCGAACCCTTTGGCAAATAGGGTTAAGGAGAAGCCAAGGCATGCTACAAATACATTATGGACAAAAGGGTAACTAGGGAAAGAATAGGGCCCCTCAAAGATCAGCAAGGCAGCTTATGTGTGGAATCGCAGGAGATGGGGGAGATACTAAACGAGTATTTTGCGTCAATGTTTACTGTGGAGAAGGATATGGAAGAGAGAGAATGTAGGGAAATAAATAGTGCCATCTTGCAAAAAGGCCACATTACAGCGGTGGTGGTGCTGGAAGTCTTAAAATGCATCGAAGTGGATAAATCCCCAGGACCTGATCAGGTGTACTTTAAATCTCTGTGGGAAGATAGGAACATGATTGCAGGGCCCCTTGCTAAGATATTTGTATCATAGATAGTTGAAAGTTGAGATGCTGGAAGACTAAAGGTTGGCTAACATGATGCCACTATTTAAAAAAGGTGATAAGAAAAAGTCAGGGAAATATAGACCGGTCATCCTGACCTCAATGGTGGGCAAGTTGTTGGAAGGAATCCTAAGGGACAGGATTTACATATATTTGGAAAGGCAGGGACTGATTATAGATACTCAACATGGCTTTGTGCATGGGAAATTATGTCTCACTGACTTGATTGAGTTATTTGAATAAGTAATGAAAAGACTGATGAGGGCAGAGCAGTGGATGTGATCTGTATGGACTTCAGTAAGGTATTCTACAAGGTTCCTCATGGTACTCTGGTTAGCAAGGTTAGATCAAATGGAACAGAGGGACTAGCTATCTGGATGCAGAACTGGCTCAAAGGTAGAAGACAGAGGGTGGTGGTGCAGGGTTGCTTTTCAGATTAGAGGCCTGTGATCAGTACGTTCCACAAGGATCAGTGCTGGATCCACTGATTTTCATTATTTATATAAATGCTTTGGAATGTGAACATAGGAGGTGTAGTTAGTAAGTTTGCAGATGATACCAAACTTGGAGGTCTAGTTTGCAGTGAAGGAGGCTACCTCAGAGTACAATGAGATCTTGATCAGATGAGCCAATGGGCCGAAAAGTGGCAACTGAGAATTAATTTAGATAAATGTGAGGTGCTACATTTTGAAAGGGCAAATCAAGACACAGCTTATGTAATAAATGGAAAGGTCCTGGCAAGTGTTGCTGAACAAAGAGACTTTAGAGTGCAGGTTCATAGTTCCTTAATCTTGGAGTACAGGTTCATAGTTCCTTAATCTTGGAGTCATAGGTAGATAGGAGTATGAAGGCGGCGTTTAGTATGCTTGCCTTTATTGGTCAGTGCATTTAACTTAGGAGTTGGGAGGTCATATTGCAGCTGTACAGGACAATGGTTCAACCAGTTTTGAAGTACATAATTTAATTCTGGTCTTCTTGATATAGGAAGGAAGTTGTGAAACTTGAAAGGGTTCAGAAAAGTTTTACAACAATGTTGCCAGGGTTGGAGGGTTTGAGCTAGAAGGAGAGGCTGAACAGACAGAGGATATTTCCCTGGAGCGTCAGAGGCAGAGGGGTGACCTTATGGAGGTTTATAAAATCATGACAGGCATGGATATGGTAAATAGACAAGGTCTTTTCCACAAGATGTGGGAGTCCAAAACTAGAAGGCATAAGTTTAAGGTGAGAGGGGAAAGATTTAAAAGAGACAACTTTATCACGCAGGGAGTGGTGCCTGTATGGAATGAGTTGTCGGAGGAAGTGATGGAGGCTGATATGATTACAACATTTAAAAGGCATCTGGATGGGTACATATACAGGAAGACTTTAGAGGGATATGGGCCAAATGCTGGCAAATAGGACTAGATTTACTTAGGATACCTGGTCAGCATGGAAGAGTTGGACCGAATGGTCTGTTTCCATGCTGTACCTCTCTAAGACTCTATGTTTACTTTGTACAGAGATTTTAACAAATGCTGAATGAAATAGTCACTGTTAGACTGCTTTGCAGAATCATTGAACCTGTAAAAATATGCTAGCCTGCCTGCTCATCTATATAAAAATATAGTTGTTTTTCTGATTAAAATAAAACTCATTTACAATTGATCATCATCTTCATTCCCATTCTGCTTCAGTCGGGGTTATGATTTATTTAATATCTTGTTCAGATCTTTCACTGTGCACATCATCTGAAGGGCATTACACACCACTGGGAAAAGCCCCCAACAGGCTGTAAAAAACTGATACCTCTTTCTCAGGTTTTATTTAACTTCTGCTATGACCTGAATTGAAGACTAGCCAGAAAGTCAACAAAATGAGAATTTGCCACCTTTTTCTTCCACTGCTTCTGTTCAACAAAGCATTTGTCATTCCATTGTGACCTAGATGCATGGAATGCACTGCAGACCTACTTAAAGTATCATCAATAAATTCTTCTGCATAATGAATAGCGTCCTTATTATTATTGACAAATGACGTGTAACTGAAGCCTTTCATCTTGTATTGATCAGGGCAAATGCAAGAACGTCAAATTTCAAACAGTCTCAAAAGTTTGCACTATGGTAGAAAGGGGTGATGATTGGATGACAACTTGACTCTGAATGGCTGAGGCATTGCCACTGAAAAAGCAATGAGGAACAACATGTTCTCCAGGTTCCTGGCAAGTTTTTTAACAATTTGGCTTATATGCACTTACCAGAATTGAGAGAAATTCATACACAGGGACCCAATTTCTGTGAACAAAGAGAATACTTCAAGGCTCACATCTTTACATTAAAATGCTTGCTTTCTTCATGACAACACCTCAACCAACTAGGACCGACTTGTCAACCATCAACAATTAGAGTCATAGAGTCAAAGATGTACAGCACAGAAACAGACCCTTCAGCCCAACTCGTTCATGCCAACCAGATTTCCCAACCAAATCTAGACCCATTTGCCAGCACTTGGCCCACATCCCTCTAAACCCTTCCTAATCATATATCCATCCACACACCTTTTAAATGTTGCAATTGTACCAGCCTCCACCCCTTCCTCTGGCAGCTCTTTCCATACATGTACAACCCCCTGCTTGAAAACGTTGCCCCTTGGGTTCCTTTTATATCCTGCCCCTCTCACCCTAAACCTATGCCTTCTAGTTCTGGATTCCCCCACCCCACGGAAAAGACTCACACCTTTTAAATGTTGCAATTGTACCAGCCTCCACTCCTTCCTCTGGCAGCTCTTTCCATACATGTACAACCCCTTGCTTGAAAACGTTGCCCCTTGGGTTCCTTTTATATCCTGCCACTCTCACCCTAAACCTATGCCTTCTAGTTCTGGATTCCCCCACCCCACGGAAAAGACTTTGTCTATTTATACTATCCATCCCCCTCATGATTCTATAGATCTCTGAGGTCACCCCTCAGTCTTCAATGCTACAGGGAGAGCAGTTACAGCCTATTCAGCCCCTCCTTTTAGCTCAAATCCTCCAACCCTGGCAACAGGGTTCTTTTCTGAACCCTTTCAAGTTTCACAACATCCTTCTGATAGGAAGGAGACAAGAAATGCACACAATATTCCAGAAGTGGCCTAACCAATGTCCTATATAGCCGCAACGTGACCTCCCAACTACTATACTCAATGCTCTGACCAATAAAGGAAAGCATTCCAAACGCCTTCTTCACCATTCTATCTACCTGCGACTATACTTTCAAGGAGCTATGATCCTGCACTCCTAAGTCTCTTTGTACAGCAACACTCCTAGGACCTTACCATTAAATGTTTTAGTCCTGCTATGATTTGCTTTCCCAAAATGCAGCACCTCGCATTTATCTAAATTAAACTCTATCTGCCACTCTTCAGCACATTGGCCCATCTGATTGAGATCCCATTGTAATCTGAGATAATTCTTCTCCTGCAGTATAAATCTTTGTGTTGCCTGAGAATTGGCGTTCTTGTTTTTGCCCTGATGAGTCAAGATGAGAATCTTTCTTTTCAGCAATATTCACATTTGTTTCAGCATGTTGTTGGTTAGCATTTTTAGCTTGAAGGCAGTTATTTTGTTTTCATAGATTTATGCTTATTGCTGAAACAGATAATTCTCTTGACCACGTTACATGGGTTTTCAACTGGACTGGCTAAGTAGAAAAATAAATCAACATTTTGCAGCTAAAGAACATCTTTAACAAAATGAAACTTTACAGGAAAACTCAGACAAAATTGAACATATTACATAAGGTGGCATTAGGACAATTGAGCAAAATCCTAAATTGTTGATCAAGGTGTAAGAAGCATTTTAAAGAAAGTGCAAAAAATAACCACAGGGATGTGGTGACATTTGGGACAGGAATTGTAGAATTTAGATCCCACGTAACAGAAGGCACAGCCATCAATAGTGGAGCATTTAAAACTGGGGATGGACAAGACATCAGAATTAGTGGAGTTCAAAGGCCTTAAACGGTCATTAGGCTGAAGAACGTAAGTGTTAGATAAGGGAAGGCTGTTGGGGCATAGTGGAAGTGTCCTTACCTCTGAACAGGGGACCCAAGTTCGAGTCCCACCTGCTCCAGAGATAAGTAATAGCATCTCTGAACAGCTTGATTTGAAAATATCTACAGTTAGACTTGCATTGCATTTAAAATAAAACACAGAAGACAATAGCAAAACCTTAACACCAGCATTAAACATCTCCAGTGAATTTCAATCCATTCATTCACAAGCAGCACTGCAATGTGAGTGAGACATTTTAGTTTATTTAATAGGTATCTTCAATTACAGCAAGCAGCTTCATTTCCTTTAATGACTGGATGGTGCTAACTTAGATGAACTGGACAGAAAAAGAATGATGTGTGCGTCAAGTTCCATCTTCAATGGAGTTTATTTTCAATTGTTTTCTTGCTACAATTTTTTCTTGCCCTTCACCTTTCCAAAAGGTATTGGCCCCAACATTCCAAGTATGCAATGTGAATTAGAAGCATGGTAGTGGAGAATAGGTGAGACAGGATTTTTCAGGCTCTATTTCATTTGTAGTCAGAGTAGAACAATTTAGCTTACAACAGGCTTCAGACCCTCCCACTTTGTACAAAGAAAGGATCAAGTGCATATTTTGGACATGAGATCCACAATGCTTATTTTTCTCCTTTATCAATACATTGGGAAATTCACCTTCAGTGCAAAAATTATGAATGCTTATTATTACACCATCAATCCTTCTGCCTGGCCCCCCACATGCTTATACTCAGGTGCAGATTTCATGTCTGCACATCAGACACAACTTTCCCTAATTCGAGATTATAACTTCCACTTGCGGCTTCGCTCGAGAGAGAGAGAGACAGCATTAAAAATGAAAAATATTTAATTTCCAGCAGATTCATAGTATGGTCATGACCTCATTAATGGGTCAACATGATGGACAGAAAAAAAAGATGGTGTTGTGTTTTTTAATCAATGCAGAGGGCTGTGTCACATTAATGACACTGTGATGGCTCAAATTCATATTGTCAGCAGTAACATTTTCATTGGGATTCGATGTGCTATGAGTCCACTACTAGTCCTAAAAAATGTACAAGACTAATAAATCTTTTCTTAGCATTAATTCCAATTTAAACTTCAGGTACTTCACAATACATTTTGTCTTCTGTAGGAGAATGTAAAAAGGGCGATTGTGAGCAAACACACTGTTGTGCATCTCTCTTGTTATTTGTCGCCATTGAGTTCAATCATGAAAAATGTAAAATTGGCTGACAAAATGTAACCTCATTTTATACTATCACACAAAGTCAAAATGACTCTGGTGGAAAAATGCAGAGGGATTGATGGTACAGCAGAATGTATGCCCAAATTTTATACTAGAGGTAAATTCCCCAATGTATTAATAAAGGAAGTAAAATAGATATATGGAACTCATGCCCAAAACATACATTTGATCCTTTCTTTGTACAAAGGGGTGGGGTGTGAAGCTGTTCTAAGCCAAAGAGCCTGAAAAAATACTTTCTATGTTCATTTTTATCCTTATTTTCTCAGCCGAGTAAACTGTTCCTTAAAATACTATCGCACTGGTTGACAAGGATTGCCTTTCAGCTAATTAAAGGAAGACACATCTATCCTCGTTGTTGGAGTAAAAAAAATCCCTGTCATTTTTTGGAGAGCAGCAACATAATCCTTCATAGATCTTGGTCAACATGCACTTCTCAACAGTCATCATAAATTGAGCATAACCATTATCCCATTGCTGTTTTTGGAACCAAGCTGCGTACAATTGGACTGGCATGATGACTATGTTACAATCATAACTATATTTCAAAAAAAGACCTTGCAAAGTGCTTTGGATCATCCTGGGGATATTAAAAATATATCATTTCTTAATATCCTGTGAAAATCACCAAACTTAGTGAAATGTTTGAAGACAAAAACATTTTAAAACAATGGAAATCACATAGATCACTCTATGTGCTATTTTTAAAGAGTTCAGAATGAAAGGTAGCTGGTTAATTTTACAATGTTAAGATTCATAGTGAAACTTGCCCATTGATCAGAAATTGGAAGGAGGGTGGGGTTTTGAGATGGGTAATTCCTCTCCTGACTCTTCAAACCACCTACAGACTACAAATCAGGGTTGTAATGAAATACTCTGTTGTGTTTAGTCACACAGCGAGTGCACAGTGTACTTTTAACAGACATGCTAATTGATATCATCACTGTATCATTGGTCATGACCTGAGGGTTTACTAGTATCAGACTCCATTTAACAAGGTTCATTTGAAGCATGATATGCTGATAGAAGCATGCGGTATCTAAGTGAATAACATTGTATTAGACTAGACATTACACTATTTCGGACTGCAATATATGTATGCACCAGGAACAGTAATAAAAATACCTACTGAATCATTCAGTACTACTTTACCCATGTTTTGTTCCTATGTTAAACTGCAAATGTAATTACTTGATCAGGTACAAATACTGGATATCTGTTGAAGGTCAAAACCAGTGTAACTAACCCACTCCACTTGCCCAGATGAATGCCTAATGAAGCCCTCTTTCATTGGCTCTCTCTGTTTGCAAGATCTGGGTAAGTTGCTGTCCCCATCACAACAGAGCTGCAATTGCTTCTGTCTGTCCCCCAAACGGCATTCCTTGCACCTGTCAGCAAATAGGCAAAGTTAAATTAAATAACCTTCCACTCCCATAGTTCATCTCTATGACAACATGACATGCTTTTGGATCTTTTCAAACAGAAGTGTTAACAAATTATTTACCTTCAATGCCACTAAGTTTCTGTAAGACATGCATAATCAATAGCTCTTATGGAGTCTTACACCTTTTTTAAAAAACTGACTTGCTGTGTCTACTATGAAATGCTGTATTTCCAAAACTGGTTTCATATTCCTTTCATCTATAAACTACAGTCTTGGTTTCCAAAAATTGAGGAGGAAAGAGCAGACTTCTTACTTTATTAAACTCAGATAGAAAATCCTCTATTGCCTATTTTGTTTGCAGTACCACCTATGACCACAAAGATAAACACATGGATTGTTTTTAATCCAAGATTGTTTGAATTGTTTGTACACCAGAGTTATTCCCATCAAGATTGCCCATTCATCTTGGATTTAACACTAATTCCTAAAATTAAGAGCTATACTCTAGGACATTTAAACCATTAACAAGATTTTTGTAGCAATAAGCACAGTGCAGTTTTTGTGCTGGCAGACCCACAGTGGACATGATCTCCTCCACACTCCAACTACAAGAGAAGTTTAGGAAACAAGAGTCCTCCAGGCTGGCAATAATTTGCTGATTGCTCACACAGAAATGCAATTACACTGTCCATTTTGTTGTCTCTCCAATGTCCTTACTCAAAGGGAATTGTTAACAGAACTATGGTTATGGGACAAGGACTCACATCTTTATCACACAAAAACATTTTACAGGCAATGAAAGAAAATATTTCTACCTTGGCTCCAGGATGACAGACAGTCCATATCATGATGCAAAACCTAACATACACACATAGAAAGCACCACCTTTGACCAATGCAATAGAAACAGCAAGGTCATCCTGAGACTCAAGTGGATTCTTACTGCCTCATTCTCGGTGCCATGTTGTGCAGTTATGGAAAGTGGGTAACTTACAGCTGTCAAAACAAAAAGATGTTCTGCCACTTCCATCTTCAACTTCTGCAGCACATTCTTGGCATTTCATGGTAGGACATCACAGATAAGAGATTGTCTCGTTCAAAGGCAGATCTGTTGAATATGCAAGCACATGCCAAGCAAAGGTGACTTTGTTGGGTATGGCATATTTACAGGGTGAAAGATGAAAGCAATCCTAAGGATATTGTGGGAAGCAGCTGGTGTCAGGGAACCAGAAAGATGCCCAAAGCTCTATTTCAAGGATATTTGCAAATATGACGTACAGGCATAAATATTAATTTTCACACGTGAGATACTAGTGAACAGTACAGGGAAATTGAAACAAAAACATAAATTGCTGAAAATTCTTGAGGATTGGTTCCAAAATTGTTCCATTTTCTGTCGACACTTTACACATTAACGATCTAGATGAAGGAACTGAGGGCATTCTGGCTAGGTTTGCAGATGATAAATAGATAGGTAGAGGGACTGGTAGTATTGAAGAGGCAGAGAGGCTGCAGGAGGATTTGGACAGTTTAAGAAAGTGGGCAAAGAAGTGACAGATGAAGTACAATGTGGGAAAGTGAGAGGCCATGCACTTCCATTGGTAGGAGACACTAGGACCCGAGAGCACAGCCTTAGAGTAAAGGGAAGACCTTTTAACAAGGAGATACTGAGAAACATCTTCAGCCAGAGTGTGGGGAATCTATGGAATTCACTGCCACAGAAGGCTATGGAGGCCAGGTCATTGAGTTTCTTAAAGATGGTGATGGATAGGTTCTTGATTGTTAAGGAGATCAAGGGTTATAGGGAGAAAGCAGGAGAATGAGGTTGAGAAACTGATCAGCCATGATTGAATGGCAGAACAAACTCTATGGGCTGAATGGCCTAATTTTTGCTCTTATGTCTTATCGACATTTCCATATGTGCCACCACAGCCATCAATGTTGACAGCAGTTTGACAAGAGGCTACAGTACCAAACTCAACACCCCACAATGACACCCAACAGTTCATATGCAGCACTGTATGACAGAATCTCTCTCTCATGGATCAGTCTTTTCAGTCATCAGCAAAAGTAACACCATGTGAAACTCTCTCATTGCCAGTGGATTTGCCACATATTCATCATCTCACATAGATAGAAGGATGAAAAGAATAAGTATTCTGTGAATGAGGGCCAAAATTGAAAGAGGTTCGAGAAATTCATTATAGTGCCCTGACTAATGCTTCTTTCTCTATCATTAAAACAAGGTCCGCTCATTTATATTCTGGTTTGAACTTCCTTGCAAATTAACAGACAAGGAAGCTGCCGTATATCTCAGTATAACATTATCAATCACATTTTAAACAATTGTCAATGGCTGTTGGCAATTTGGGATGTGTCGAGGTTATGAAACTGACTTATACAAGTAAATATTCTCTCTTACTACTAGCTACCTAGGTGTGCCAAATATCCAGTTCCTTGGACCAATCAGCAAAATGAATATGATGTGTCCATACTATGTAGCCATAGCAGCAGAGTCAGAATAAGGTACTCTGAAACTTTACAGTGCTCTGTTTAATCTGTGTTAAATAGAATTGACTTGGAATAGATCTATAAGTTACAAGCTAGACTCTCTGTAGGCCTTTCACAAATTGCTTTCAACTACAATCTGTGACCTCATTGCTCCAACAAATTCTTCACTCAGGCATTTCCATCCACTAACAGGACCAACCCCGATTCTACGAGGATTATAGATGGGCATGCCAGGAACAGCACTAGTCATACTTCAAAAATAAGGTATCAACCAGATAATGATGTAACACAAATACATGCATGCTAAACAGTGGAAACAGGTAGAACCAATGAATATAACTAATCAAACAATCAAAGAATCACATCAAGCTCTGTAGTCCTGCCACATCCAGTTGTGAATAGTGGCAATTAAACAACTCAATGTAGGGACAAGTTTGAAAAACAGTCCCAGCATCAACTAAAAGCAAGCTTATTACTTACTACAAAAGACAAGGCTGAAGTACTTGCATCCACCTTCATCCATAAACGCCAGCTGGATAGTTCATTTTGACTTCCTCCTGAGGTCCACAAAACACAGATGACTGAGTTCAGACAAATCATCTCAGTCCATAAGATATCAAGAAATGACAGTAAGCATTGGATACAGCAAAAGCTATAGGGTTCTCAGCATTCCACAAACTATACTGAAGATTTATGCAGCAGAACTATCTCCAGGTGCGCTTAGCAAAGTTATTCCAGTCAAGCCACTATATGGCAACTACATAATAAAGTGGAAACTTTCCCTGTTTCATTCTGTCCACAAAATGCAAGACAAATCTAATATGGTCAACTATCACCCTGTCAGTCTACTCTTAATTATTAGCAAAATGATGAAAATAATTTTATCAACAATGCTACCAAGGGGCATGATGCAGCAACAACTTGCTCACTGGTGCACAGTTCAGGATCCCTACGGACTACTTTGCTCTAAGCACCTTTGCTTCAAGCATGGACAAAGGAGCTGAATTCCAGAGTAGAGGTGAGACTGACATCCTTGACAACAAGTCAGTATCGTACCAAGTATAGTTATTATGAACCAAATCCCAGCAAAACTGAAGTCAATGGGAATCATGGAAAACACATTCCATTGGTTGCCACATACTAGCACAAAGGAAAATGATTTGGAGGTGTTGATGTTGGACTGGGGTGTACAAAGTGAAAAATCACACAACACCAGGTTATAGGCCAACAGGTTTATTTGGAAGCACTAGCTTTTGGCGCACTGCTCCTTCATCAGATGGTTGACAACCATGTGATGAAGGAGCAGTGCTCCGAAAGCTAGTGCTTCCAAATAAACCTGTTGGCTTATAACCTGGTGTTGTGTGATTTTTAACTTTGTACAAAGGAAAATAGTAGTCATTCTGGGACATTGCGGAGGCGGTTCCTTAGAAGATTACACTGAGTCCAACCATCTTCACCTGTTTCATCAATGAACATCTTTCTGTTTTAGTATGATTCTTCACATACACTCAGGCCAGACTTGTAGGTTTCTACTAAACAACATTCATTGAAGATATGTACATGATGATAAGATAGCATTGATCCATGACATAACTACAAAGGTCACAGTGATATCACAGGATACCTCAGAGACTCACCTGTATATGATTTAAACCCTATCTCTCCACCCTCCATCCTGAAGTCAGAAACTAAGATGTTTCTTGATGATGGAGTGATATCATTGAGAAACATGAGAACAAGGGTTAGATTAAGTTTGGAAAATCCCTTATACAATCTACCCAATTTGAGAAGTGGTCAACAACATCATAACCAGACCAAGGTAACTGAGGTCATTGTCTAAATTCAATGCCACATGCAGGATGGAAAGATACCCAATGTTATACCTGTTCCTTAAATGGTTCAAGTCTTTGATGAAGTTCTTAAATGATATAATCTATATGAATCTCACTGACTGTAATGTAGGAATGGTGTTATCACTTGTTCAGGTTAATTCATTTTGTATTAGTGTCATTGCGACTTTTGTTCATCTACTGAATTTGTTTGTCTAGTATTTGTTCCTAGATGATTGTTCTGGATTTCAAGGTGATATTTTTAGTATACATCTTAATTTTTTTATGCAAGGTGGTTACACTGTACTTCAGCCTTTGGTCTGCAGACATGTTTCTTGAAAAAAATACTATTATTACCTTAAATATTAGAAATGTTTGGATTGAGAATAAGTGCAGGTCAATGAGCATGCACCTTCATGAGTTTGGCAAGCATTATTTTAACTAAATCTGATTAAATTTACAATAATATAATCTGCCACGTTGTTGTACAATCAGCAGAAAATCAAATTTTAAATTTTAGTTTAATAAATAAATAAATATTACACAATTTGTAGCAGCTAAACCAACAATAATGGAAAATTGGTATTTATTGCTACATAATGAAATTACATCAGTAAGCATCTAATGTAGTCTTCATTTCCTTTTTTTAAACTCTAATTCAAAGTAGTATTTTGTTTCTGTTCAGCGCCCTGGACCATATAATGTTCAACATGCAAAACTGAATAAAATTGCAGTTACACTAATAACTCGAGGAAAGACTCATTAACATATGCTTTTCAGATCATATATTTTTTAAGGATGAAGTCCTGTAGTGCATTCCTAATTGCTGCAAATAGTACATGCGGGTGATTAGCTGAACAAGTGCCTGAATCAGCAGATACTCCATGCATGAGATCCTTCAGCGTTTTGTAATATGACATATTCAAAGAAAATTGGAGTAATATACTGCACTCTTCTGCTCTGGTGTATAGAATATTCAGACAGTGTCATTACTGTTAAGCCCAGATAGGGAAAGGCCACTTCGCATTCCAAACCTAACAAACAAGTGATTGTGTACAATAATCAACACTAACCAACCTATGCGAAAGTGAGAACTGCAAATGCACAGCAGGTCAGGCAGCATCTGAGGAGCAGGAAAATCAACATTTCGGGCAGGGGCCCTTCTTCTGGAATTCTTGTGCATTTCCAGCACCACTCTAATCTTGACTCTAACCAACCTATTCAATTATCTAATGCAGGTATTAATCCAAAGACAAGTATTTACAGGAGGCAACATGTGAAATATCACATAGTGAACCATATTATTATATAGCAACTATAACCTATTATATTCTGTTGATATTACATGGTTTCAGAGCAGTATTACGTTTATAACACAATATAATTTTATTGGAATGTGTTATGCACAATCAAGTGGTGTCAAGGAAAAGGTGTTGCTGATGATTTTGATCAAGATGAATATATAATATTTGCAGAACAAATGGCAGTGGTGAACAGTGACAGCTGCATTAGAATAGACACAGAGAAATCAGGCCTGCACTGATCATTAACTAGGGTGCATAATTCTCATGCTCAACATGTCTGGATCCATGCTCTTACCTTCTTTTCCTAATTTGCCCATTTTTTAAAGTACTGATCACAATTAAGTCATCAGAAAAAAGTGGCTCAGGGATAAAACTGACAACTTATATAAAAATTATGAGAAGGAATTAGAACAACTTTTCACTTTTTTTTGAGTTCAGCAACCACTCTCCACAACATTCCATGTCAAATCATTTGCAAATGTGAAAACTGCTGCCAATAACCTGACCTATAAATAAGACTTCAGCACAAGACTGAATCATTGCAGATACATATTATGACATTCAATGACAAGGTAGACAGCATCATCTGATTGGCACTATAATAATTTCACCTGCTTTGTTCTTGAAAGAGAAAAATGTTTTGGAAGATATCCCTGGCACAACAGAATCTGAATGTAGTAAATAATTTATTTCGAGAAATGTTTCTTCTTGAATATTGATATGTATTGAACTATATTGACACAAGTCACAAGACATCACAGTATTCCACGACTTCTTGTTATATCACTGGTAAGAGAAATTATACCTCATTGTTCTACTATTCTCTATCCCCAGCAGTGCAGATATGACAGCTATTTAAAAACAAATAGGTTGCACAAAAGGAAAGACACAAACACCACTGGAGAAATGAATATAAAAAACTGGATGAAAGATTTGTTCGCTTTTCTGTGCCATGCCTATCTGAAACATCTGTTGGATCAGCATTTCTGGCCTGTGTGAGATTATTACATGCCAAAGGCAAAAACCTCTTTGCAGCAAGGCAATTGTTTCCTAGTTGTAATGAAGGTACTGTTAATGAATCGGGACTATCATTTTCATACAAACCAAAATGGTCAGTCTCAGAAAATGAAAGGCATTCAAACTCTGCCACCCAATGTTAAAAGAAACTCTGCATTTACATTGTCCCTTTCACAACGTTAATACATTTCAAAGTGCTCCACGGACATTAACACACTTTTGAATTGCAATCATAACTGCAAAGAAAATGCAGCAGGTAAATTGTGCACAGCAAAATTCCACAGCCAGTAATGAGACAATGATCAGATGGTCCGTTTCATTGAGTGATAAATATTGCCAGGACATCGCTGAGAGGACTCAGGTATGCTTTACTTTCAAATTTGCACAATGGGATCTTTTACATCCATCTGAGAGGGAAGCTAGGGACTCTGCTTCCTTTACAGGCAGTAAATACCAAATCCCCACTGCTCTCTGGGTCAAAGTAATTCCCCTCAATTCACCCTAAGACTCTTTGCCATAAATATTCAGTGAAAATAAATAGGGACTTTTTATCAAAACCATCTAAACCTCTAATTTTTATACAATTCAATTAGACCTCTGTTTAGGCTCCTCTGCTACGAAGAAAATAACCGCAGTTTATCCAATCATTTCTCACAAAGAGAGTTCTCCAATCCAGGTAGTATCCCCACAAAATCTCCTCAGAGGTATGATTACATCTTTCATGTAGTGCATTGAGTAGAACTGCATGCAGCATTCCAACTACAGCTTAACCAGTTTTTTTTTAGGCTTCTAGCATCACCACGTAGATATTACTTTTAATAACTCAGCCAATTAAAAGTAAAAGTTGCATTTTAACTAGCTTATTTCCTTCTTCAGCCACTTCAGGGATTCCTTTGTTCCTTATCACTTCCCAATATCCCAATCATTTATTGATTTTCTTGTCCTGTTAGTCTTCAGCAAATGCATTTCCCCATAGCTCTCCAGACTGAACTCCATTTGCCACTGTTTCACCTGATTAGTCTACTGATATCTTCCTGCAGTTCATAGTTTACTTCATCACTGTCAACCCCACAATCAACTTAAAGCATAATCAACATTCAACCCAAATCATTGATATTTGAGATGGAAAGCAGTTGGCCTCATACTGAGCCCTCTACAACCCTGCCATAAATATATATTTTCATCCTTTAAAACACCCATTGACCATTAAAATTCACTTCTGTCTCAAAACAATTTTGGATGGAATTCACCACTTCCCACCAAACCGCACAAACTTGTACTTTTGCCACCACACTGTCTCTACCTCAGTATGAAAATTTATTGTTATGGATGTGAGCACTCAGGATTTCCTTCAATGACATTAAATTTGCTGGAGGACGCCAGTTCCAAAAGAAATAGCTGGACAATCCCATCCTGGTGGCTATCTAGCTCACAGTTTTTAAATCTAGTGACTTGTTCGGTAAGCAATTGGGAACTGTGTGACATTTCCAACGTATCTAACCAATATAGATCCAAGATGTTACCCATGGCATTTTCTCCAGATCACAGCTCTATACATCCTTTGCCCTTGACATTGACAGTCAGGCGGCTCAGACAGTGGATTTGCCACCTGTGTTGGCTTCACCGGGCAACATTGTGGTATCAATGCAGCCACTTTGTTCTGACAGCATCATCTCACCAATCTACAGATTTTCAGCAGAAAAGACACCCACTCCAAAGTTCAAATTTTATTTGACCATCAGGGTCAAGCTTTGGAGATGTGCATCAGACACCCAGTGAGCTGCCAGTTCTCTTACATGCCTTTGTAGCATGCTTTGTACTTCACAACTGGAACCCAACCAAGGTGGGGATTGTACTGAATGCTGATGAATTAGGGGAGTAATACAGGTCTTACAAAAATGAAGATGGGACTGAAGACAGGGTATTCACCATGATGTCCATCCAAGAGTGGATGACAGAGTTATGCATCACAGAACCAGAAACAAGTCCTATCTATCCACTCCCAGGATTAATGAATAGGGTTGGGACCTTTTTTAACTGGTTGCAACTCATAGTTAACCTGGCAAGCAACTGATGTTTAGGATGTATAGATCTTGCTACTTTAGCTGTCCTTAATCACAAAATTGCAGAATTCCTACAGTGTCATAGCAAGCCATTCAGCCTATTTAATCCACCCTCTAAGGATCATTCCACCTAGACCCCATCCCTACCCATGTAATGCTGCATTTCCCATGTTCTGGATCAGTGGTGCTGGAAGAGCAAAGCAATTCAGGCAGCATCCGAGGACAGGCAAAATCGACGTTTCGGGCAAAAGCCCTTCATCAGGAGGGCTTTTGCCCGAAACGTCGATTTTGCCTGTCCTCGGATGCTGCCTGAATTGCTTTGCTCTTCCAGCACCACTGATCCAGAATCTGGTTTCCAGCATCTGCAGTCATTGTTTTTATCTCTTTGCATTTCCCATGGCCAATTCACTTAGGCTGCACATATAATCATAGAGCTGGACAGCATGGAAACAGACCCTTTGGTACAACTCACCAATGCCTACTGGATATTCTAAATTAATCTAGTGCCATTGGCCAGCATTTGGTCCATATACCTCAAACATTCCTATTCAAATATCCATTAGATGCTTTTTAAATGTTGTAAATGTACAAGCCTCCACCACTTCCTCTGGCAGCTCATTCCATACACGCACCACCTTCTGTATGATAAAGTTGCTCCTTAAGTGTCTTTTAAATCTTTTCCCTCTCACTTTCAACCTATGCTCTCTAGTTTTGGATTCTCCCACCCAGGGGAAAAGACCTTGTCTATTCACCCTTTCCATGCCCCTCATGATTTTATTAGCTTCTATAAGGTCACGCCTCAGCTCTGACGCTCTAGGAAAAACAGCCCTAGCCTATTCAGCCTCTCCCTATAGCTCAAACCCTCCAACCCTGGCAAGATGTTTACAAATCTTTTCTGAATGTTTTCAAGTACAATAACAACAGGGAGACCAGAATTGCATGCAGTATTGCAAAAGTGGCTTGACTAATGTCCTATACAGCCGCAACATGACTTCCCAACTCCTGTATTCAATACAATGATCAATAATGGCAAACATATCAAATGCCTTCTTCACTATCCTATCTACTTGTGAATCCAAGAAGCTATGAATGTGCACTCGAAGGTTTCTTTGTTCAGTAAAACTCCTCAGGACCTTACCATTACTGTATAAGTCCTGCTCAGATTTGCACTTCACATTTATCTAAATTAAACTCCATCTGCCATTCCTCAGTCCATTGGCCCATCTGATCAAGATCTTGTTGTAGTCCAAGGTAACTTTCTTCACTGTCCAGAACACCACCAATTTCTGTGTCATCTGCAAACTTACTAACTATACCTCCTAATGTTCCCATCCAAAGCATTTATATAAATAACAAAAAGCAGTGGACCAAACATTGATCCTTGGGGCACAACGCTAGTCACAGGCCTCCAGTCTGAAAGCAACCCTCTGCCACCATCCTCTGTCTCCCACCTTCAAGACAGATCTGTGCCCAAGTGGCTAGTTCACCCTGTATTCCATGTGATCTAGCTGTGCTAACCAGTCTACCATGATGAATCTTGTCAAATGCCTTACTGAAGTCCATATAGATCATGTCCACCACTTTGCCCTCATCAATCCTCTTTGTTACTTCTTCAAAAAACTTAACCACGTTAGTGAGACATGATTTCCCATGCACAAAGACATGATGACTATCGCTAATCAATTCCTGCCTTTCTAAATGCATATCAATCCTGTCCCTTAGCACTGATGTCAGGCTCACCAGTCTATAGCTCCCTGGCTTTCTGAAATAGTGGCAACCGCGTTAGTCAACCTCCAGTTTTCCAGCACTTCATCTGTAGCTATCAATGGCACAAATATCTTAGCAAGGGACCCACCAATCACTTCCCTAGCTTCCACAGGATTCCAGAGATTTATGACGTCCAGCACCACCATCTCTGTAACATGGACACTGATGTTGGTATTTTTCTCCCTATGTTCTCTCTCTTCCGTATCCTTCTCCACAGTAAACACTAATACAAAATACTTGTTTAGTACCTCACCCATCTCCTGTGGTTCCATACATGTGCAGCCTTGCTGACCTTTAAGGAACCCTATTCTCTCCCTAGTAACTCTTTTGTCCTTAATGTATAGGTCATTTTGGCGTATTGTGTGCTTTGTCAACACAAACTGGTAATAAAGTGAGCAACTAATTGTGGTCACTGTTTGGATAACACAAACTTTCTATTGAAAGGGTTTAGCAATTTTCTATAGCTATTTCCTATAACATGATTTTGTATAATGCCAGGTTGCAGAGGAATGTAACAGTCATGTTATAGCAGCATGACCTGTATTTGTAGAGTCCCTTTGAATTCTCCTTAACTCTATTTGACAAAGCTCTATGTCCTCTTTTTGCCCTTCTGATTTCTCACATAGTCATATCACTACTGCCTTTACACTCTTCTCTGGATTCACTGTCTATACCTGGCATTTGCTTCCTTCTTTTTCATTACCAAAACCTCATTTTCTCTTGTCATCCAGCATTCCCTACACTTACCAGCCTTGCCTTTCACTCTAACAGGCACATACTGTCTCTGGACTTTAGTTTTCTCATTTTTGAAGGCTTCCCATTTTCCATCCATCCTTTTAGCTGTAAATATTCACTTCCAACCAACTTTTGGAAGTTCTTACCTAATACTGCCAAAATTGTCCTTCTTCCAAATTAGAACTTTAACTTTTAGATCTAATCTACCTTGTTCCATCACTTCTTTTAAACCAGCAGAATTATGATCACTGGCTCCAAAGTGCTCCCCTACCGACATCTCAGTCACCTGCCCTGCCTTATTTCCTAATAGTAGGTCAAGTTTTGAACCTTCTCCAGTAGGTACATCCACATACTGAGTCAGAAACTTCTCTTGTACACACTTAAATTCCTCTCCATTCAAGCTCTTAAGACTATGTCAGTTCCAGTCTATGTTTGGAAAGTTAAAATCCCCCTACCATTACCACTCTATTATTCTCATAGTCAACTCAGATCTCCTTACAAATTTGTTTCTCAATTTCTCCCTAATGACTTAGGGGTGGGGGGTGGGGGTTAATAGTACAATCCCAATAAGGTGATCATCTCTTTCTTATTTCTCAGTTCCACCCAAATAGCTTTCCTAAGTACAGCTGTAATGTTATCCCTAATCAAAAGCGTAACTCCACCTCGACTCTTGTCCCAACTTTCTCTCCTTTGATATCATCTACACTATGTACCCTGGAACATTCAGTTGCCAGTGCTCTCCATTCCTGAACCATGTCTCTGTAATCACTATAATATCCTAGTCCCATGTTCCCAACCATGCCCTGAGTTCATCTATTTTACCTGATAGGCCTCTTGCATTGAAATAAATACAGTTTAATTTATCAGTTCTACATTGTTGTCTGCTATGTTTCTGCCTGCCCTGAATGTTTGACTTGCTCCTTTTCCCAACTGCACCAATCAGAGACTGGTCTCTTCCCTCACTATCTCCCTGGGTCCCACCACTCTAACCCCTTACTAGTTTAAATCCTTCCGAGTAGCCCTTGCAAACCTCCCCATCAGTATATTAGTTCTCTTCCAGTTCAGATTCTATCCATCCTTCTTATACAGGTCAATTCTGTCACAGAAGAGATTCCAATGATCCAAAAATATGAATCCTTCTCCCCTGCATCAGCTCCTTAGTCATGCATTCATCTGCTCTATCATCCTATTCCTACCCTCACTAGCATGTGGTACTGGGAGTAATCCAGATATTACTACCCTCAAGGACCTTCTTTTTAAATTCCTACCTAACTTTCTATATTCCCTCCTCAGAATCTCCACCATTTCCATTCCTATGCCATTAATTCTAATGTGTACAATGACCTTTTGCTGGTCCCTCTCCCCTTGAGAGTATTCTGCATCCTCTCGGAGATATCCTTGAACCTGACACCAGAGAGGCAACACACCATTCTGATGGCTCATTGTTGGCGGCAGAAATGTCTGCCTATGCCTCTGTCCAGGGAGTGTCCTTTCACAATTGATCGCTTGGAACCTGATGTACCCCTCGTTACATTACAGCCGGTCTTGGTACCAGAAATCTGGCTGTCAGTGCTACATTCCCCTGACAGTCCATCACTCTCTTACATTTTTCAAAACAGCATGCTTGTTTGAGATGGGGATAACCAGAGGAGACTCTTGCACTCCCTGCCTTCCCGATAATACAGGTTTCTCCAAGATCAGCTGTGAATTTCACTGTTTGTTTATTTTTCTTAGAATATACTCCAATATCTAGAGATACTTGGTTCTAAATAGCAGAGGCAGTCAGCATTGCGGGTTCTCTGCTGGGTCACACAGCTGTGTGGGTTCACTGCCAGGAGAAAATGAGGACAGCAGATGCTGGGGATCAGAGTCGAGAGCATGGTGCTGGAAAAGCACAGCTGGTCAGGCAACATCCAAGGAGCAGGAGAATCAACAGTTTGAGCATAAGCCCTTCATCAGGATTTCTGATGAAGCGCTTATGCCCGAAACATCAATTCTCCTGCTCCTCAGATGCTGCCTGGCTGGCTGTGCTTTTCCAGCACCACACTCTTCCACTCAGGTTTACCACTGGTTCACATTTCTGTACGGGTTTATTTCTCCCACAGTTTCACTTCCCATGAAATCACTGCCTTTGTCTCTCTTCTTCATTTTTTTTTAAAAGTGCTGTTGTTTTGATTATTTTTACCCCGAAGTTCCAAAACAATGCAACAGCATATAATACAGTAATTACTGGTCCTATAATTTGAGGAAATCAGCTCCAACACTGAATGTACCTCAAAAAAAGGAACAGCCACAGGGAACAATGTTGGCTCCACTGTTATTCATCATTTATGTAAATGATTTGAATGAGAGTTTAGGAGGTATGGTTAGTAAGTTTGGGGATGACAAAGATTGGTGTATAGTGGACACTGAAGAAGATTATCTAGGAATATAGCAAGATTGTGATCAACTGGGCCAGTGGACTGAGGAATAGCAGATGGGAGTTTAATTTAGATAAATGCGAGGTTTTGCATTTTGGTAGGGCAAACCAGGGCAGGATTTACACAGTCAATGGTAGGGGAGTGTTAAAGAATGAAGAGATCCAGGGGTACAATTCCTTGGAAGTGGAGTCACAGGTAAACAGGGTGGTGCAGATGGCTTTTGGCAGGTCTGCTTTCATCAGTCAGAGAATTGAGTATCGGAATTGGGCAGCTGTACAAGGTGTTGGTAAGGCCACATTTGGAGTAATGCATGTAGTTCTAGTCACCTACAATAGAAAGGGTATTATTAAACTAAAAAAGAGTGGAGAAAAGATTTATTAGGATGCTACCTGGAGTGGAAGTTAGAGTTAGAAGGAGAAGCTGGATGTTTTTTTTCCCCTGGAGCTTAGGAGACTGAGAGGTGACCTTGTAGAGGTGTACAAAATCATGACAGGATAGATAAGGTAGATAGCCAACAGCTTCTCCCCATGTTAGGGGAGTCTAAAACTAGATGGTTTAAGTTTAAGGAGAGAGGGGATAGACATAAAAGCATTCAGAGGGGCAATTATTTTCATAAAGAGGGTAGTGAATATCTGGAATGGGCTGCCTAAGGTAGTGGTCATTTAAGAAACATTTGGACAGGTACGTGGATGGGATAGGTATGGAGGGATATGGACCAAATGCAGGCAAATGGGATTAGGTTAACTTGTGAGAACTGGGCAGCATGGACAAGTCAGGTGGAATGGCCTGTTTCCATGATGTAAACCTCGATGACTCTATGTTGGTTACAATTCACAGAGCTCATACTGCGATCAGGTTCCTTTGTTCTCTTCCACATCAAGATGGGAGAATGCGATTGGAAAGAGTTAAAATTTAGGCCTGCATTTAATGTACAAGATCGGAGCTGATCTTTTGATCTGGCCAGCAGATTTTTTTTAAATATCCATCAGCCAGATGGTATCCTCAACTGTTCCAGAATCAATAAGTAGGGGCATTATTATCTCATTTGGCATTCCTCTACACCAGTTTGATGTGAATAATAGATTGCATTGGTTCAGCTTAATTGTTTGTGAGCATCATGTTTATTAACATTTAGAGAATGGTTACTAATGTTTCAGCTTGTTATCCATGCAGCGTACTGAAGAACTCAAGAGGAAATGTACTTTCAAATTTCACTGATGCCCATGGCCATCCACTTAGATCTGCTACCAAATGCTGATGGTTTTCAAAGCAACAATGATCCAACTCACATGCTGAACATTTGGACAAACAATAGTGTCTGTATCTTCTCTACATGATAGAAAGAACTCCTTTCTTTATTTAAAAAAAAGGAGAAAAATCAGCTTAACTAAAAAAGTATTCTACATAAAGTGGAGGATATTCTCAGCAGTTCAGTAATTAGATTAGATTCCTCAGATTAGATTAGTTAGATTAGATTCGTTACAGTGTGGAAGCAGGTCTATCAGCCCGACAAGTCTACACTGACCCTCCGAAGAGTAACCCACGCAGACTCATTTCCCTACTTTTACTCCTGATGAATGCATCTAACGCAGATCTCTGGCACTGGGAGGCAGCAGTGCTAACCACTGAGCAACCGTGCCACCTTAGAGAAAGATAACTTCTCTTTTCAGGTTGGCAATCTTGTCTGATGAGCTAAATCTCTTTCTCTCTTTCAACAGATGCTGCCCACTTTTCCACGCACTTCCAGCAGGTCCACTGCTCTGCTTCCTGTCTTACCACATTTACCTCAACCTTACTGAGATGCAGAGACAAAAATAGGAATTGCTGGTAAAGCTCAGCAGGTCTGGCAGTATCTGTGGAAAGAAATCAGAGTTAACGTTTCAAGTTGAGTGACCCTTCCTCGGAACTCCTACTAAAGTGCATATTTGAGAAATTAGTGGCCAAACTAAATTTGAGATCAATTTAGAAATAGCTCTTCTCTCACATATGAAGCAAACAGCAATAAATCACTAGTGTAATGCTGTTGAGCGTCATCCACTCTCCCTTGCTTTAAGCAAAATTTAATGATTGACCCAGATGCAAAATACTGTTACCTTGCTAGAATTTGATGCAGACAGCAGCCTACATTTTTCAGTCAACTATACTTGATAATCATGAATAAAATGTGCACACTCCAGGAAGGAAAAGATGTTCCACTGGACCAGCACTCAATTCAAAACTGTGTTCAATTGACAAATAGAACAGTTTGAGGTATCAACAAAGCTCTCCAGATTGCCAGCAAGTATGAAGCAATGATGAGATCACTTTATAGCACACAGAGTTTGTTAATGTTCATTCTGATATAACATTGATCTACCCAAAGGGGATAAAGTGGGTATTCAGCATTACTCAAGTTTCTACAGTTTCCAGAAGTAATTTAGCAGCTTTTAACATAGTTCCTTTGACTTCAATTTTTTTCTTCTGCTACTTCTTCTTTGATGGTCAAGAACCATTGCAATTTTCTTTAAATTGAAACATCATAATTCAAAGCACAGTGTTTTCCTTTTACGAGAACAAAGATTACTGCTCTTCTGAAGATGAGCCACATTGGACTTGAAATGTTAACTCTGATTCTCTCTCTCCTCAGGTGCTGTATTTCTCCAGCACTTTTTGTTTTTATTTCAGATTTCCGGCATTCATAGTATTCTGCTTTTATTTTATAAGACAAGTTAATTTGTGGAGACACACTGTGCTCACTGTTATTAATCTCACTGCCACATCTACCAAAACAAGTACCTAATTTGTCAGAGCAGCATGCCTCAAACACATGCAGATAAGGGCTGTTGGGATAACTTATGCAAAAACTTCCAACCCATCTAGCTATGTCTCTGCATTTGGCCACTACTACAAGAGCGCTATTAAATGGAGAGCCAACAAACAAAAAGGCATCAATGAGATGGATGCAAATCTTTTAGTTTCTTTCCCTAATTCTGAAGGTAAAATGTATAGTCCATTTCACCCTGGGATTAAAAAAACCCAATGTGGCAGCCATCTGTGTATTCACAGGAGATTACATTGACTGGCATTGGACCTCTGTTCCAGATGGATTATTGAGCACCTCCATATTCCTTATTGGATGTTTTGTTTTGAAATTATCTTGAGTGACTCTGTCCATGTGGTTAGTGACTCCTCTTTGGGAGTGGCCATCACCAACACACTGTCTGATGAGTTCCCTAAAAAATGCAATGCTTGATATCTAGAAGGAATCTTCTTTCAAAAGACAGAAGAAAGGTTGCATTTTATGTAGTGCCCAATCACAGCCTCTGGATATTTCAAAGTATCCTATCGACAGCGAATACATTTGAAGTGTAACCTCGGTCTTATTGGAGAAAATGTACCACAAATTTGTACAGGCAAGCTCCCACAAACAGCAATGCCTTAACAGGCAGATAAACTGTCTCAATGATGTTGATAAGTATTGCCCAGGACTACTTTGTTGGTCTGCTTTGAAATAGTGCAACTGGTTCTTTTACATCCACTGGAGAGGTGGGGCTTCAGTTTTGACATCCAATTTTCAAAATGGAGCCAGGAAATCTGAAAGTCCAAATCTTTAACCATTGATGCAGACGTGACCTGTCTCATCACGCAAGTTCCTGCTTCTCTGCCAATCCCCTCTCACTTAATGACTTATCCATGACCTGATGCACTCCCATTCAGCTCACTCATTACATTCCTGAAGGTGAACAGATCTGAGCATGTGATCATGTGAGTATTGTAATGGCAAATCTGCAATCAATGAAACTGCGTTATTGTGATAAATGTTTTACAGGACCCTGAATCAAATGCTTGCGATTCAGGCTTATGGTTAGTAGATTTGTTATAGGGTTTCTATCTTCAGTAAGTGTCAATGAGAATATAATATGTGTCAATTAACAGAAAATAGCTTTCGCCCCATTCAAAGGAAGATAGAATCATTGACAAAATTACAGAATAGGAGGCAGCCATTTACCCAAAATCCCTGTGTCAGTCCTTGGAAAGACAAACCAGTTCATCCCAATCTCTTGCTCTTCAATATAGTCCTATCCCATGGTTTTATTTTTAATTGGTTATCGAATTCCCTTTTGAAAATTATTGCTTCCATCACCCCCTCAGTAGGAACATTCCAGATTGTAAAAGTGATGAGATAACAACCCAGTCTATAATTTTATTGTAACTGCCTACCAATTACGGTTTTCCCTGCCAATGAAAACAAGTCTGTCTTGCGTTCTCTCAAAGCACCTCAAAATTGTGAACCCCTTGACCAAAACAGCTTTTCACCTTGATCACTCTGAAGAAAGCAATCTGAGTTTCTCTAATTTCTCCACATAACTGAAGTTTTACATTTAATCGAACTTTTGCTTCACCTCCCAAGCCTCAGTTAATTAACTTTATTTATCCACTGTCACAAAGCTGGCTCCTTTTTTTCTGAAAGCTATTGCTTTTCTCAAGGATACTATGTCCTTTTTTTTTCAGAAGGGTCGTAATGCTCCCAGTGCCAATTAGGCTAATTTGGTACAGAGATTAAAGGATATTAAGAGACCTTTTTGTTTATATGTAAATAGATGAGACTTCAGGTCAAAGTGGTCATGTTTTAGAAGTGACCGGCATAATGAAGGGGGAATGGTCAGCTCTCTAGCTGAGCTGTTCAGTCCAGAACTAGTTGGAAATTCAGCTGTGTGGAAACAGACTCCCTCTCTTTCTGCCCTTCTAACATCAGCATGTAAGCATCCGTTCCATTTCTTTTAACTGTGTTTCAAGAGGGTTTACTTATTGGGATTGTTGTGTATATTCGGAATAGCATTAAAACGTCTAGTTTGGATAGGCTAAGTTCAGTCAGGGTTCTTTATTCTGTTCTTTGTGTTTCATTGTGTAATTTTGTGAATAAATGTCTGTCTATTTTAAAACCTAGTAGCCAATCTCACTAGTTTACTCTGGATAATGCTCACTGTACAAATTGCAAAGTTATGGTCTGGGTTGCCTGCTCAAGAATGTTTTGAGTGGTCTGGCCTAGTCCAGAACACCACAGAATGAGTGGCAAGGCTAGCATTTGTTGGCCATCCCTGGTTACCATGAAGATGGTGGTGATGGTGAGCCACCTTCCTGAACAACCGCAGCCCATCTCTGGTTTAGATACATCCACATTTCTGTCATGGAGGGAGTTACAGGATTTTGACTTCAGACAGAAAAGGAGCTATGATATACTTACAAGGAAGTATAATGTGAAGCTTGGAGAGAATCAACTTCATATTATACTGCCTTGTAAGTATATCATAGCTTCAATATAGTCCTACCCCAGAGTTTTATTTTTAATTGGATATCCAATTCCCTTTTGAAAATCATTGCTTCCATCACCCCCTCAGTAAGAATATTCCAGATTGTAAAAGTGGACATGGGAGAATACCTCCATTTAAAGTGCAGCATTCCCATACATCTGGTGCCCTTGTCCTTTTAGTTGGTAGAAGCTGCAGGTTTGGAAGGTGTTGTCAACGGTAGCTTGTCAAGTAGCTGTAATGCATCCTGCAAACAGTACATACTGGGCACCATTGCAGGAGGAAACATAGTCACAAAGATGTACAGCATGGAAACAGACCCTTTGGTCCAACACGTCCAAGCCAACCAGATATTCTACCATAATCTAATTGTACCAGCCTCCATCACCTCCAGCTTATTCTATACATGCACCATCCTCTTTCCCCTCTCACCTTAAACTTCTGCCCTCTAGTTTTGGACTCCCCTATCCTGGGGAAAACATCTTGACTATTCACCTTCTCCATACTCCTCATCCTCCAATACTCTAGGGAAAATAGCCCTAGCCTATTCAGCTTCTTCCTATAGCTCAACCAACATGTTTGAGGCTGGAGTGCTGACCAATTGGGTTACTTTGCCCTGGATATTATTCCCTCATGTCCACATTTACAATTTGGAATACTCTTACTGAGGCTTGATAAAACCATTGATTACAATGTCAACACTGACTTCAGTGCAAAATGTATGTTGGCACTCCCAGAGGTAGTACAGAGGAAGTGCTACTCTTTCAGATGAAAACTTGAAATCAAACACACCATTTGTCCTTTCAGGTGATCTAAACAATGTTGTTTCCCTCTGTTAATAGCATGGAAAGATATCTTGTTATCACGTTGCACTTCAAAACTGTTGTCAATTTTAGCAACACACCTTATTTTTGTGGCTATAAATCTATAGATTAGTCTTCAAATATGTGTCCTATTGGAATTTCCCGTCAAACCTGACTCATCACACTTTCAGATAGTGCAACGTATCGTAACAACTCTGTGTGAAGAATTTGATTTGATTTTCCCCATTAATCCTTTTGCCAATTATTTTATATCTCTGAACTCCAGTTACCAACAGACTTGCGATAAGAGGTCTTTCTTTAATTGTGCCTGTCATAAATTTTTGAATATCTGTTAGGTCTCCCCTTACATTTCTCAAGTTTAGCGAGAATAAACTTTTCTAGATTCCACACTGTGCTTAAATCTTTCATCTTTGGTGGCATTCTATTAAACTTCTTGCTCCTTCCCAGGATCTTAACATCTTCAGGTACGGTGCCCTATTGAGGCTGGAGATTTTAATAAAGTTTCGTATGACTTCTTTGCTTTTGCATTTAATACCCAATTAACAAAGCTAAGTGTCCCATAAACATTCTGAACAACTTTAGCAACTTACCCTGTCACTTTCGAAGATTTAACAAGTGCATTTTAAGATCCCATTGTTCCTGAACTCACTATTACTTTGACAATACTGTCTCTCCACATTGCTTCTCTCAACATGCATCACTTCATATTTATGCATATTAAATCACAAATGCAAAATTACTGTAGATTTCCTTGGCCTAAGTTCTCCTGAGGTCAGTTACCAACCTCTTCTTTACCTACTATTTATTTCTTCGAAAAGTTTTATGTTGCCCACAAACCTCAAATTTATATTCCTGTTAACAAGTTCAGATTACTTGTGTGATGGATTTCCAAAGGGAAACTCTATGCCCTGCTTCCTCCCAGTCATTTAAATATCTATTCACTACTATTCTCTGCTTCCTACCCATCAGTCAATCTTCTACCAAGGTTTATCACTAAAATCAATATTCTAAATAAGTCTACAAACTTTGCAAAGATTGTAATTTGGCATTGCCTTGAGACCAGGAATAGACATGTTTCAAATTCAATTTGAATGTTTTGGCTGAGATTAATTAGTTTATTTGTTGCTCTGCTCTTACTGACATTCATTGAGGTATTTTTCAGGGACAGGAAGGGGAAAGAACTCAGATTTGTCCAAATTAGAAGTAATTCATCTGGAGCACTGAATATGCTTTGAGCTTCTTTTCCTCTACATTTTATTGGAAGACAGCCAGAACTTTGAAAAGAATAAGGCAAGTTATATAAAAGAAACCATGCCAGCAACAGTGAAGTTGGAAAGATCTCAGAGATAGAGTCAGTCATAGAGATGTACAGCATGGAAACAGACCCCTTGGTCCAACCCGTCCATGCCGACCAGATATCCCAACCCAATCTAGTCCCACCTGCCAGCACCTGGCCCATATCCCTCCAAATCCTTCCTAATCATATACCCATCAAAATGCCTCTTAAATGAAGCCTCTACCACTTCCTTTGGCAGCTCATTCCATACACGTACCACCCTCTGTGTGAAAAAATTGCCCCTTAGGTCTCTTTTATGTCTTTCCCCTCTCACCCTGAACCTATGCCCTCTAGTTCTGGACTCCCTGGCCACAGGGAAAAGACTTTGTCTACTTATCCTATCCATGCCTCTCATAATTTTGTAAACCTCCATAAGGTCAGCCTCCGATGCTCCAGGGAAAACAGCCCCAGCCTGTTCAGCCTCTCCCTAAAGCTCAAATCCTCCAACCTTAGCAACATCCTTGTAAATCTTTTCTGAACCCTTTCAAGTTTCACAACATCTTTCCGATAGGATGGAGACCAGAATTGCACGCAATATTCCAACAGTGGCCTAACCAATGTCCTGTACAGCCGCAACATGACCTCCCAACCCCTGTACTCAATACTCTGACCAATGAAAGAAAACATACTAAATGCCTTCTTCACTATCCTATGTAACAAGCATCTCCCATGGTTCAATGTATGTCACAAATTGTTTGACTAGACGAATACAGATGCCGTCCTATTCAGACAGAATTTTTATTAAGGTTTTGTGTAATCAGAAATTGCTACACAATATTTAGCCGGATAATGACGTTGCTATTGGGTCAGCAGCGACTGAGGAATCAGATTAGAGACCAACAATACTCAAATTTAATTTAAATCTGTGATATTAGACATTATAAGAAAAAATTGTTTGGGGAAATCCATTAAATACCTAGATATTCACGAGTATTGCGCCCATTTTAAAAGATAGGCATTGATTTGAATTCTCTGAAGGTAACTGTTTTTTTTTAATAATGGTGTCAGGAAAAAATGATCTTTATAAATCCATTCCAAGAAACTTAATTAGGATTTAATCAGAAACCTGTGCTGTTAATTGATGAAGTATTGTTACTGTGGAGTTAAAGGCAAACATTAATAACAAATGGAGAATAAGTAGTTCCGTTTGAGTTCAGTTTGCAAAATTCAGATTTAAGTTCCATCATAGCAGAAAAATAGTTTTGTTTTCTGTTCAGAAAAGCTGTTTCATCTAAGCAGCAGGACAATTTATTAGATTTGTAGAATCCCCAGGTTGAGAGAACCTATAGAAGTTTATTGGTCGAAAGCACTTAAAAGGAATCCAGGTCTACAGGCTTTAGGGCTGTTTCAGGACATTCAAACTGACTGTCTCAACAGTCTAAGGAGAAAAACTGGCAAGAGTAATTTGAGAAATATATTAATGTTCACACTGGCACATTAATGGTAGATAAGAAGGCTAAAAGAACACAGTAAGCCAAGCAGCAGGTGGAGAATTCAACGTTCTGGGTGTAACCTTTCTTCAGGACTGGGGTGGGTGTAAGGGGAGCTGCAGATAAGGGGGAGGGGGATCCCAAGATTCACAAGTCCATGACATCACTACCTCTGGTGATCTACCTTCCACTGCCTCCAACTTCATAGATCCCCAGCCCAACGCTGCCTGGTTCTACCTGCTCTGCAAGATCCACAAACCCAACTACCCAGCCAACCCATCGTCTCTGCACGCTCCTGCCCCAACAAACTTATTTCTTCCTATCTCGATTCCATCCTTTCCTCCTTGGTCAAGACACTTCCCAATTACATCTGCAACATGAGCCATGCCCTTCACCTCTTCAGTAACTTCCAGTTTCCAGCCCCCAGTGTCTTCTCTTCACTATGGATGTGCAGTCCTTATACATGTCCATACCCCATGAGAATGGCCTTCAGGCCCTCAGCTTCTTCCTCTCCAAGAGACCCATCCAGACCACTCCACCAATACCCTCCTCCTCACCGAACTAGTCCTCACCCTTAATAACTTTTCCTTTAACTATTCCCATTCCCTCCAAATCCAAAGGGGTGGCCAGGGGAGCTCGGATAAGCCCCAGCTATGTCAGCCGCTTTGTTGGCTATATCGAATATTCCCTTTTCAGTACCTACACAGGCACTCTGCCCCAACTCTTCCACTGTTACATGACTGCCTGCATTGGTGTAGCATCCTGGACCCAGGCTGAACTGGAGCATTTCACCAACTTCGCCCACAACTTCCATTTTGCCCTCAAATTTACTTGGTCCATCTTGGACACCTGCCTCCCCTTTCTCGAACTCTTCATTTCCATCTCCGTCCACAGTTCACAGACAGACATTTACTGTAAACCCACAGACACCACCTCCCACCCAGTGTTCAACAAGAACTCCATCCCATTTTGCCAATTCCTCTGCCGCACCTGCTTGGTCAAGGAAACATTCCAATCCCAAGCATCCCAGATGTCCACCTATGTTGAACAATGTGCTTTTCCTCCTTTGTCATCCAGACAGCCTTCCTCCATTCCTCACTCCACTTCTCTAACCCCCCCCCCCCCCAAACACAATAAAGACAGGGTCCCCCTTGACCTCACCTTCTGCCCCACCAGTCTCTGCATCAGAGACTTAAACACCTGCCAACTCCAATTAGACCCCACCACCAAGAACATCCTCCTCTCCCCATCCCTCTCTGCCTTCCGCAAGGACCGTTCCCTTCACCAATCCTTGATTTACACTACTCTCTCCACTAATCCCACCTGGTATATTCCCCTGCAACCATAAAAGATGCAAAACCTGCCAGCACACCAACACCTTCCCCACCCCACTACTCACCTCCATCCAGGGCCCCAAATAGTTCTTCCAGGTGAGACAGAGATTCACTTGCCTCTCCTCCAACCTAGTTTATTATGATACAGTGGTCCCCATATGATCTTCCCTACATCAGTGAGACCAAGTATAAACTCAAGATTCGTTTTGCCGAGTATCTCAACTGGGGCCGACCTGACCTTCCAAGTCACCACCCATTTTCATTCCCCTTCCCACTCCCTTTCCGACATGACCACAGTGAATCAGACCGCAAATTGGAGGAACAACACCTCCTCGTTTGCCTGGGTAGCTTACAGCCGGAGGACTCAACTTTGAGTTTTCCAATTTCAAATAATCTCCCTTCCCATCCCCCGATTCCCTTGCCAGCCCCTCTCCCACTCTTCCATTCCTCTGACCAACCCTTCCCTCCAGTTACAAACTGGATTCATCCCTCTCATTGACCAACCAGGCGATAACCTCTAACTATCGCTACTCACCTATCGCTACTCACCTCTCAGCCCCACTCCCCACCCAAAACGCTCCCCCAACTCCCCCTCCCCCTTTATCTGCAGTTCCCTTACCCACACAAGTCCTGAAGGAGGGTTACACACAAAATATTGACCTCCACCTCCTGTTACTGCCTGGCTTATTGTCTTCTTTCAACGTCTTGCTTGTCTATTTTGATTCCAGCATCTGCAGTTTCTTTTCGTCTCTATGTATGAGAGAACATGGCAACATTTTTGTCCATCTAATGACATCCTTAATAAAATCTGTTATTTTATGGGATGTCAGTGTTACTGCTTAGGTCAACATTCATTACCAATGCCTTATTACCCACAGGATGGTAGTGGTGAGGTAGCTTCCTGAACCATTGCAGTCCATGTAGGTAGGAACACCCAGTGTTGTTAGGAAGGGAATTCCAGAATTTTGAACCAGTGACACTGAAGGAACCAAGATAAGGTTTCAAGTCAGGATGATTAAAGACTTGGAGGAGATCTTGTAGGTGTTGGTGTTTTCATGTATTTGGCCCACTTCGTCCTTCAAGATGATACAGTACATGAGTCCTGTGGGTTTTGTTTTTGGAAAGGTCTGTTGAAACAGCCTTGGTGAGTTGTTGTAGTGCATCTTATAGCATGTACCATTAACAAAATGCAATGCAACTGCTCACCAATGTTCCTTTAATAGTACATTTCTACTGGAGATTTGCTACTGTTGTGTGACCAAAACAAAGAATTTTTTTAAAATCTGCATTATATTAATATAAACTTAACATGTAATCTGTTGGATTTCCCCTCTATCTTCTCGATCTCACGCTGGCTTCAGACTCTTGTTATCACCTTCATCGACCAAGCTGGGAGAAAGTGAGGACTGCAGATGCTGGAGATCAGAGTTGGGAGTATGGTGCTGGAAAAGCACAACAGGTCAGGCAGCATCTGAGAAGCAGGAGAATTGATGTTTTGGGCATAAGCCCTTCATCACGATGCTCCTCCTGATGAAGGGCTTATGCCCCGAAACGTCGATTCTCCTGCTCCTCGAATGCTGCCTGACCTGCTATGCTTTTCCAGCACCACACTCTCGACTGATTGGCAAGGCCTCCAGGCATCCTTCTAAAACATATTGCCTCTGTCTCAGTTAACCCAATCATCCCTTAAACCCATTAGAAGTTTCTTAAACTTGTAAAATGAATGCAAATCGCTATTCCAGAGGTACTCGGGAAAAACGTGTGTAGATGCGAGAACTGGTTCCAATGGCTTGTCTCACAGATCGGGACAGCAGCCTTCTATAGAAATGAAAAGCCTTCTTGAAGGAATTATATGCAGAGTCTGTAGTAGTGACTTTAAATTATACTTTAAGGAAAGAATATAACAGAGCTTCATTTTGTGCAATGATGAGAGTTGATTAGTTTTTCATAAATATGTAAAGTAGAGCTGGTGTGAATGAGAGTAAATTAAACGGCTTTGCCTGAGCTCCTGCTATTGCTATACAAGAGCCTAGTTGCAAAGTTCTCTGTGGAGATACTTCATACACCTCACCTAGTAATGAGAATTTGATGTTTGGGCTGGTTTAATGACTGACTCACAGAATGATTTGGACTCAGACACACACTTAATTGTGTTTAACACAATTGGCTGGATGAAGTGCTTATTTTATTTGGAATGGAGGTATTTCCGTTAAGAAACGCCTACTGAATAAATATCATTTATGGGGGGTGTTGTGAGGGAGGGAGAATTGTTGGAGAAGCTGGATCTTGATACAGAGACTGTCGTCATCTTCAATGTTTCTCAGCATGTTATTCTTGGTTGCTATCTTACAATGACACAAAGCTGTTAACTTAATATCGAAAAACTAGCTTGCAAGCTATAAATTCCAAACAACACAAGAGTGGGATAACTGTTTTCAAAGCTAGCTGGAAGCACATGGATGGAGACCCTCCTGCAGCCAGAAAACATTAAAATTACATCAGTTTTATAATCTGTCAATCAAGTGCAGCCAGTCACCTTCAAACTGTAAGGATCTCATATACATTCACACACAACCAAATGTCCTTCTATTGTGACAATAATATGGCTTCAAGAGGTGTATTTTATCCTCATTTTTTTTAATGAGGAAAAGCTGAGACAGAGGTGATGAGCAGTCTGCTCCAAAGCCAAAGAAGTAAACAGCTTGTAAGGCCTTGGGCTTTTTTTAAAATTGGAAAAGTGGAAGTAGCCTGAATGGGTGGGGCCAAGGTCCAACAGAACCAATTTTGTTTTGTTAATTTTAGCTTTCAGTAGTTGTTGCTGGGGTCCTACTGCTAGAATTGCACGTAGTTACTGAATTTGCATTTTCCAAGGGTGTGTTCATTTGATGTAACTACATTGGAACAGTTAATTAGTAGTAGTTGAAATATATATTATTTTTTAAGCATTTTAATAGAGTTAATTAAGCCAATTCTTTTGTTTTTATTTTGTCTGAATTTTAACTGTAATGTAAAATTAAAGTGTGTTTTGCCTAATGTCAAGTAGTTTTGATCAACTGAGTTGCATCTGGAACACCTTACATTTACTATAAAGTAAAAAAAGTTAAGGTCTAGACTGTCTTCATAATATAATTTGAGAGGGTTTGGTTTGGTCTATTGCACAACGGTTACACATTAATACTTTACATAGAATCATCCAAAACTCTGCTGTGCATACCTTAACTTGTACCATGTTCAATTCACTCCTCATTGCTGTGCCTACTGACCTACACTATCTGTCAAAACAGTCACGCCTCAATCTTAAAATTCTTTACTGTACTTCAAATACCTCCCTGCCATTTCCATTTTCTGAGATCTCCAAGTTCCCCTAGATTTGGGCTCTTGCACAGACTTGATTTTCCAAATTCCATCATTGGTAGTTTTCTCTGATACCTCCACCCGAAAGTTTGAAATTCACTCCCTCAATCTTCCCATTCTCTGCTCCTGAAAAGCCAGACAAGAGACCCATTTCTCATCCTGCAGCATTAACCCAGTGCCAGATGGACATCTCAATACATGCCATGCACCACAGGTAAAACTGTGTCCGTTGTGTCTTAAACACAATTTCAAGACCCCCCACCTTTTCCTCCGTTACATCGATGACTGTATCGGCGCCGCCTCATGCTCCCACGAGGAGGTTGAACAGTTCATCCACTTCACCAACACCTTCCACCCCGACCTCAAATTCACCTGGACAGTCCCAGATTCCTTCCTCCCCTTCCTCGACCTTTCTATTTCCATCTCAGGCGACCGAATCAACACGGACATCTACTACAAACCAACCGACTCCCACAGCTACCTGGACTACACCACCTCCCATCCT